>NW_021851697.1:3165-7109 GCF_003651465.1 Formica exsecta | reverse complement strand
CCAGTATTATTTGTACACATGCTAGGCGCTTCTTTTCAGTTATGTATCATAACCTTTCAGATTTTTACGGTAAGTAAAATAATTACTATAGTTAATACAGTTATTTTACAGAAAAATTTAATATAAATAAAATTTAATAAAAAGAAAATTATTTTTTTGAATATGTTATTATAATTTATTGCATTAGAATTATACAACATAGTATGCTATCTCAGACAACTATTGCACTAAAAAGTACTATTTTCAGACGATAACAGATAATTTGGACGTTTCTCTTATCAAAATAACGTTTCTCACGTTTTATACCTTCTTCGTGTTGATGCAATTGTATATTTATTGTTATACCGCTGAAAGACTCTTAACTGAGGTGAACAAATTATATGTATTAACACTGCTTATGTAAAACAAAAATATATATAATTTCTTTTAGAGTACCAATATGGCATACGGGGTGTATGAATGCAAATGGTATAATATACCGGCGAAAGGTGCAAAAGACCTGATGTTGATCGTATATCGATCTGCGATTCCGCTTAACTTGACAGCTGGAAAATTTGGAAATTTTTCGTTAGAATTATTTGGAATAGTAAGATATACATCTAGATGTATATCTAAAAAAAAAAATACACTGCTTTATATGCAATCGTTGTACAAAAATATCCATTTCTTTAATTTATAAAAATATTTTATTTTTATTTTATATTATATACTATGTAAGGTTTATAAATTTCTCTCTTTGCATATATTATATATAAATGATCTATCATTACTATCGTTCGTGAAAATAAAATTTAACATTTTATCTATAATTTTTACTCTATTTAGGCGGTAAAATCGTCAATGGGATATTTATCTGCGTTACTAACAATGAGAGAATAAAGGAAATAATATCGAAATAATTCTGTATAATCGACTACATCAATTTTTGAATAATGTACTGAACAGATTTACATGCACTGCCTGTAACATCACTTTTATTGAATAAATAGATATTTGTGTGCAATCAATGGAGCTATTTATTTGTTTCTGTTGACTAACATATCACAGAGTTAAATAAACATATATATTATATATAATATGTTATGTAAATTTTAAAGGATAAAAATTAGTCAGTATTGAAGTATTATTCGTATAAGCATTTAATCCAAGCTTACATTTACAGAGATATTTACATTAATTAATATAAATTGTATTTATTGCACGTTCGAGAATACATGTGCCCGTCAAATCGATCGAGATGCATATTAAATATAAATAACATATTTTCTAAGTCTAATTTTTATTTTGTTTAGGTAAAACATATATAAAAACAACAATATATTACTTATAATTAGCTATTTATTTATTTACATCTGGCGAAGAACTAAAAAGATAAATAAAAAAATTTATTAAACAATATTCTAACACTAACACACACACACACACACACTTCAATATCATAAAATAATCTTTTATAAACACACAAATCAAAGAACAACTTCTCATTTGATACACATATATCGGAACACTTTGTAACACTCCATGCTCTGATTTTCTCAAGTATCGCATAGCAACATTGACAAATTTTCCAAATGAATTTTTAAATAATTTATTCTTTTTTTAATTTTGCCGCCGTAGATACACACGTACAGCGTTTATTAATAAATTTGATCTTCTATAATATGATACGTATATTCTCCCCTTTTCTGTTTTATATCTATAATATTCTGGAGGAGTATTCTCTCCTTACTTATTCTTGTTATGAATGCATCTGACCCATATATAATGCATGTATATGTGTTATGTTAACTTGTCTACTTCTTCTTTTTTTCCTCCTAATAATCATTATTTTATCATTGAACCGTTTTGAAACGCACAGCTGCACTTACAAAGAGCGACTGATATAATGTGTTTACTTTCTGGAGTTGAATTTCAAATAAAGCCCACCTTGAACTCTTCTATACGAAAACTGAATCCACTCAGCTTGCTTATAGTCGGAAAGCAAGTGCTATATTTACGATTCAGCCTATCGTGGTTGTCATGGTACGTATATGATTATATACTACACGTATTACTATTACATTCGAAAGGGGTTATAGACATATTGGCAATTAGTGGTTGTCCACAATCCCTCCTTTACTGAGCAAGCGCAAAATTAAAGCGATTTGATATAACTCGGAGAGCGTTGCAGTCTAATGATAATTCTCACTCAGGGAACATCAATGAATGTCAACAAAGGTAAAATATATTTTGGAAAAATAATAAAATTGTTCGCGTTCTACAATATTTCCCCAAAAATATAATCGCATACGTATAAAATATAGATGTATATATAATATGAAGTTTACCAAAGTCAATTCTTTCTCTAAATAAGTGGTAAAAGTTTTGCATTTCAGTTTAAGTTTTATAAAAGAAACTCGATAACACGGTTAATCATTACTAAACTAATATCCACATGGTGAAAAATTAATATAAAATGTTCTAAATTAGCAATATAGAATTAATACAATATTTATAAATAAAAATTGCTTAATTAATTAATTGCTCATTAAATAAATTATTCTTTTTATATAAGAAATTAAATTGTACATCTCGGGAACAATATGTGTTATCTTTATTATTTACATCTTATATTAATTTATATATTATGCTGTCTTATATTTTCTATTTTACTATTTATATCTTTTTACATTATATATATTTATTCTTAATTAATATTTAACAAATCATTTTTCTGTTAAAATAACTATTCTTCTGATTGATATTCACAATACATTATTTATTAAACGTTCTTTAAATAACAAGTATTTTATACGACTAATATTGTATAATAATATTTGCACATGTTTAGCACAGTCTTCTATATAAAATAAAAAGAATAATTCACTCTTAATAATCTCGCAAAGACTTGCGAAACTCGAAATTTTTTGCGAGCAGTCTATAGACTTTCGATGAAACTTCATGTTTCACGAAAGTTTGCCAGAGTGAATATTAAACTTTGCACTCCAGCAAAAAATGTGTACTTTCAACCAGGGTTGAGTCATTTAGCCATTATGAGTACACTTTTTTAACTACATTTTCGTGTAGGAAACTGCATAATACGTATGAAAACGTAGGAAACGTATTATACATGTTCTAAGGTTTGATTCGGTGGTCTAGAGCAACACGATTGATTGAAATCTTATAGTTATGGAAAAGCGTGTGTGACAGGCTTAATTTGTTGACGCGTCCTGTGTGCAAGAGGATTCTAAAGTGCAAAAGGGGATTATACTGTGATCCCTTAAACTATTTTCGGCACTATGACGTATGATTTTCTTGCAATAACTACAATATGAAAAAAATCTTTGGCCTTCATAATATTTTTCAAAATTTCTTTCCTCCCAAGATTTGTGACACGGCCTACCTCCACGACTTATTTTCGAAATTTATTTTTAGTTTTTCCAAATCGCGTAATCTATGGGTGCGTTCAAAAAACACAACCATTGAGCATTGTCTTTTTAACACTCGACGTTGATTCGTTGGTTCTAGGAGTAAGAACCAATCACATTTGAACATCATACGTATAATACATGGTTGAACTCACGACGTATTATACTATGTATAATACATGGAGGAAAAACCCAGTATAATACATCGAATATAATACCTATCCAACCTTGCTTTCGACATACAGATTGATTCAAAGTGTTTTTAATAATAAGATTGGACATTTTTAACTTCTAACATTTATGAATCACTTATGCTAGTTTATAATAAATTTTAAAAATTAATACAAATAAACTGAATGCTATAATATATGCTTTCATCGTAATAATGTTCACGATTTTATGGGCATTTACAATAAACTTTAAAAAAGTGTTGTATATAAAATTGCATAAAACTATTATGTAAAATTGTATATATATGTATGCATGTATACTGTCAAATATACATATATACATGTACACTATTCAGTTACATACACA
>NW_021851697.1:0-730 GCF_003651465.1 Formica exsecta | reverse complement strand
CTCTCTCTTTCTCTTTATAGAGCGTAAATATAACAACAAATACAAAATTTATTTTATTTTATATAAATTCAAAATTCCAAATATAACATTCTTTAAAGATTCCTACATTATTAAATTCTCTAATAATAAGTCGATAATTGTATACAATAATATATAAATTTTGAAGGAATGTAAGGACGATCAACGATTGCTACAGCACAGTATTATTTGTACACATGATAGGCGCTTCTTCTCAGTTATGTCTCGTAACCTTTCAGATTTTTGCGGTAAGTAAAATAATTACTATAGTTAACATAGTTATCTTACAGGAAAATTAAATATAAATAAAATTTAATAAAAAAAACATTATTTTTCTGAATATGTTATTATAATTTATCGCATTAGAATTATACAACATAGTGTGTTATCTCAGACAAAATACTATCGCACTAAAAAGTACTATTTTCAGACAATAACAGATAATTTGGACGTTTCTCTTATCAAAATAATTTTTCTCACGATTTATTCCATCTTCGTGTTGATGCAATTGTATATTTATTGTTATACCGCTGAAAGACTTTTAACTGAGGTGAACAAATTATATGCATTAACACTGCTTATGCAAAACAAAAATATATATAATTTCTTTTAGAGTACCAATATGGCATACGGGGTATATGAATGCAAATGGTATAATATACCGGCAAAAGATGCGAAAGACCTGATGTTGATCGCATATCGATCTGCAGTT
>NW_021851696.1:0-288 GCF_003651465.1 Formica exsecta | reverse complement strand
TCAATTATATATATATATATATATATATATATATATATATATATAACTCGATAATAACACAAGGCTTACATGTGAAAACGAAGTCTCTAATAAAGGTAAAAGAGCTGGTTTGTATTTCCTTTCTCATTGATGTGCTTTTGCGATCAGAATAATATTATATTAAATATAAACTTAACAATTATGAAATAACCATAGAATTTTACATTTTTTTTCAAAATAGAAAAGTGTGAATATCCAATATTGTTAAATATAGAAAAACAAAAAAAATATCCAAAGTTTTATTACAAA
>NW_021851695.1:0-218 GCF_003651465.1 Formica exsecta | reverse complement strand
TGATGTTCGTAACAGTTACCGTTTGTTCGTATTAATTATCAAAATAAAAAATAAACGAGAAATTTGTCAAGGATTATTTTTATTTACATTCACAAGCAAAAGTTAAGTTGGCTCTACTGAAATATCAATCTTCCTCGCTTCTGTTCTACTACCGCCGTAGAGTTAGCAGAAATATTAAATATTTTCTAATTATTTTATATTATATAATTTGGGAATCG
>NW_021851694.1:0-4448 GCF_003651465.1 Formica exsecta | reverse complement strand
TCCGTAAGCCGGTGGTACCGCCCGCGAAGGGACACTGTCGAATTTCGACATTTACGTACAACGGAGGTACCGCCCGCGAGCGAGTCAGTACGTGCTCGATCGTCCGTAAGCCGGAGATACCGCCCGCGAAGGGACTCTGTCGATTTTCGACTTTTTGTACACCGGAGGTACCGCCCGCGGGCGAGTCAGTCCGTGCTCGATCGTCCGTAAGCCGGAGATACCGCCCGCGAAGGGACTCTGTCGATTTTCGACTTTTTGTACACCGGAGGTACCGCCCGCGGGCGAGTCAGTCCGTGCTCGATCGTCCGTAAGCCGGAGATACCGCCCGCGAAGGGACTCTGTCGATTTTCGACTTTTTGTACACCGGAGGTACCGCCCGCGGGCGAGTCAGTCCGTGCTCGATCGTCCGTAAGCCGGAGATACCGCCCGCGAAGGGACTCTGTCGATTTTCGACTTTTTGTACACCGGAGGTACCGCCCGCGGGCGAGTCAGTCCGTGCTCGATCGTCCGTAAGCCGGAGATACCGCCCGCGAAGGGACTCTGTCGATTTTCGACTTTTTGTACACCGGAGGTACCGCCCGCGGGCGAGTCAGTCCGTGCTCGATCGTCCGTAAGCCGGAGATACCGCCCGCGAAGGGACTCTGTCGATTTTCGACTTTTTGTACACCGGAGGTACCGCCCGCGGGCGAGTCAGTCCGTGCTCGATCGTCCGTAAGCCGGAGATACCGCCCGCGAAGGGACTCTGTCGATTTTCGACTTTTTGTACACCGGAGGTACCGCCCGCGGGCGAGTCAGTCCGTGCTCGATCGTCCGTAAGCCGGAGATACCGCCCGCGAAGGGACTCTGTCGATTTTCGACTTTTTGTACACCGGAGGTACCGCCCGCGGGCGAGTCAGTCCGTGCTCGATCGTCCGTAAGCCGGAGATACCGCCCGCGAAGGGACTCTGTCGATTTTCGACTTTTTGTACACCGGAGGTACCGCCCGCGGGCGAGTCAGTCCGTGCTCGATCGTCCGTAAGCCGGAGATACCGCCCGCGAAGGGACTCTGTCGATTTTCGACTTTTTGTACACCGGAGGTACCGCCCGCGGGCGAGTCAGTCCGTGCTCGATCGTCCGTAAGCCGGAGATACCGCCCGCGAAGGGACTCTGTCGATTTTCGACTTTTTGTACACCGGAGGTACCGCCCGCGGGCGAGTCAGTCCGTGCTCGATCGTCCGTAAGCCGGAGATACCGCCCGCGAAGGGACTCTGTCGATTTTCGACTTTTTGTACACCGGAGGTACCGCCCGCGGGCGAGTCAGTCCGTGCTCGATCGTCCGTAAGCCGGAGATACCGCCCGCGAAGGGACTCTGTCGATTTTCGACTTTTTGTACACCGGAGGTACCGCCCGCGGGCGAGTCAGTCCGTGCTCGATCGTCCGTAAGCCGGAGATACCGCCCGCGAAGGGACTCTGTCGATTTTCGACTTTTTGTACACCGGAGGTACCGCCCGCGGGCGAGTCAGTCCGTGCTCGATCGTCCGTAAGCCGGAGATACCGCCCGCGAAGGGACTCTGTCGATTTTCGACTTTTTGTACACCGGAGGTACCGCCCGCGGGCGAGTCAGTCCGTGCTCGATCGTCCGTAAGCCGGAGATACCGCCCGCGAAGGGACTCTGTCGATTTTCGACTTTTTGTACACCGGAGGTACCGCCCGCGGGCGAGTCAGTCCGTGCTCGATCGTCCGTAAGCCGGAGATACCGCCCGCGAAGGGACTCTGTCGATTTTCGACTTTTTGTACACCGGAGGTACCGCCCGCGGGCGAGTCAGTCCGTGCTCGATCGTCCGTAAGCCGGAGATACCGCCCGCGAAGGGACTCTGTCGATTTTCGACTTTTTGTACACCGGAGGTACCGCCCGCGGGCGAGTCAGTCCGTGCTCGATCGTCCGTAAGCCGGAGATACCGCCCGCGAAGGGACTCTGTCGATTTTCGACTTTTTGTACACCGGAGGTACCGCCCGCGGGCGAGTCAGTCCGTGCTCGATCGTCCGTAAGCCGGAGATACCGCCCGCGAAGGGACTCTGTCGATTTTCGACTTTTTGTACACCGGAGGTACCGCCCGCGGGCGAGTCAGTCCGTGCTCGATCGTCCGTAAGCCGGAGATACCGCCCGCGAAGGGACTCTGTCGATTTTCGACTTTTTGTACACCGGAGGTACCGCCCGCGGGCGAGTCAGTCCGTGCTCGATCGTCCGTAAGCCGGAGATACCGCCCGCGAAGGGACTCTGTCGATTTTCGACTTTTTGTACACCGGAGGTACCGCCCGCGGGCGAGTCAGTCCGTGCTCGATCGTCCGTAAGCCGGAGATACCGCCCGCGAAGGGACTCTGTCGATTTTCGACTTTTTGTACACCGGAGGTACCGCCCGCGGGCGAGTCAGTCCGTGCTCGATCGTCCGTAAGCCGGAGATACCGCCCGCGAAGGGACTCTGTCGATTTTCGACTTTTTGTACACCGGAGGTACCGCCCGCGGGCGAGTCAGTCCGTGCTCGATCGTCCGTAAGCCGGAGATACCGCCCGCGAAGGGACTCTGTCGATTTTCGACTTTTTGTACACCGGAGGTACCGCCCGCGGGCGAGTCAGTCCGTGCTCGATCGTCCGTAAGCCGGAGATACCGCCCGCGAAGGGACTCTGTCGATTTTCGACTTTTTGTACACCGGAGGTACCGCCCGCGGGCGAGTCAGTCCGTGCTCGATCGTCCGTAAGCCGGAGATACCGCCCGCGAAGGGACTCTGTCGATTTTCGACTTTTTGTACACCGGAGGTACCGCCCGCGGGCGAGTCAGTCCGTGCTCGATCGTCCGTAAGCCGGAGATACCGCCCGCGAAGGGACTCTGTCGATTTTCGACTTTTTGTACACCGGAGGTACCGCCCGCGGGCGAGTCAGTCCGTGCTCGATCGTCCGTAAGCCGGAGATACCGCCCGCGAAGGGACTCTGTCGATTTTCGACTTTTTGTACACCGGAGGTACCGCCCGCGGGCGAGTCAGTCCGTGCTCGATCGTCCGTAAGCCGGAGATACCGCCCGCGAAGGGACTCTGTCGATTTTCGACTTTTTGTACACCGGAGGTACCGCCCGCGGGCGAGTCAGTCCGTGCTCGATCGTCCGTAAGCCGGAGATACCGCCCGCGAAGGGACTCTGTCGATTTTCGACTTTTTGTACACCGGAGGTACCGCCCGCGGGCGAGTCAGTCCGTGCTCGATCGTCCGTAAGCCGGAGATACCGCCCGCGAAGGGACTCTGTCGATTTTCGACTTTTTGTACACCGGAGGTACCGCCCGCGGGCGAGTCAGTCCGTGCTCGATCGTCCGTAAGCCGGAGATACCGCCCGCGAAGGGACTCTGTCGATTTTCGACTTTTTGTACACCGGAGGTACCGCCCGCGGGCGAGTCAGTCCGTGCTCGATCGTCCGTAAGCCGGAGATACCGCCCGCGAAGGGACTCTGTCGATTTTCGACTTTTTGTACACCGGAGGTACCGCCCGCGGGCGAGTCAGTCCGTGCTCGATCGTCCGTAAGCCGGAGATACCGCCCGCGAAGGGACTCTGTCGATTTTCGACTTTTTGTACACCGGAGGTACCGCCCGCGGGCGAGTCAGTCCGTGCTCGATCGTCCGTAAGCCGGAGATACCGCCCGCGAAGGGACTCTGTCGATTTTCGACTTTTTGTACACCGGAGGTACCGCCCGCGGGCGAGTCAGTCCGTGCTCGATCGTCCGTAAGCCGGAGATACCGCCCGCGAAGGGACTCTGTCGATTTTCGACTTTTTGTACACCGGAGGTACCGCCCGCGGGCGAGTCAGTCCGTGCTCGATCGTCCGTAAGCCGGAGATACCGCCCGCGAAGGGACTCTGTCGATTTTCGACTTTTTGTACACCGGAGGTACCGCCCGCGGGCGAGTCAGTCCGTGCTCGATCGTCCGTAAGCCGGAGATACCGCCCGCGAAGGGACTCTGTCGATTTTCGACTTTTTGTACACCGGAGGTACCGCCCGCGGGCGAGTCAGTCCGTGCTCGATCGTCCGTAAGCCGGAGATACCGCCCGCGAAGGGACTCTGTCGATTTTCGACTTTTTGTACACCGGAGGTACCGCCCGCGGGCGAGTCAGTCCGTGCTCGATCGTCCGTAAGCCGGAGATACCGCCCGCGAAGGGACTCTGTCGATTTTCGACTTTTTGTACACCGGAGGTACCGCCCGCGGGCGAGTCAGTCCGTGCTCGATCGTCCGTAAGCCGGAGATACCGCCCGCGAAGGGACTCTGTCGATTTTCGACTTTTCGTACACCGGAAGTACCGCCCGCGAGCGAGTCAGTACGTGCCCGATCGTTCATAAGCCGGAGGTACCGCCCGCAAAAGGACACTGTCGATTTTCAACTTTTCGTAAACCGGAAATACCGCCCGCGAAGGGACTCTGTCGATTTTCGACTTTT
>NW_021851693.1:0-725 GCF_003651465.1 Formica exsecta | reverse complement strand
ACTATCTTCTTATGTTTTGCAAATACATTTACTATTGCAGAAGGATGTAACAAAGAACTGACGACTTCACACAATACAGATATGCCAGAAGTACATTCGAACAACGACACCAAAAAACCACGTATTTTCCAACGAAAGAGAAAAGATTTGCCGGAAGTATCAAATGAAGAATGAAAGAAGGAATTACGAATAAAGCAAATTATGAAACAAGATGAACAATTAGCAAATATTAAGTTAAAGCATGAAGAAAGAATAGCAGTTATGAAAGAAGAGCATCTAAAAGAATTTAATTATATGCAATTGAAACATTTAAAAGAAGTACAAAAGCTAGAAATACATATCAATAAAGCAAAACTCAGGATTATAGAATGTCAATCTATAGATAAAGATAATATTTTTACACACCTATAATTTTTATGTTTATTATTATTTTTTTCTATGTTTTAATAAGTGTTGAAATATTTTAAGTTCAAATATGTGACAAATATGTGATAAAAATACGTTTTTTTATACGTATATAATTTTATAATACTTACAATAATGTGTTATTTGTTTCGTTATTTTACATTTAATTTTATTAGGTTTTCAATTCAAATGTTACTTTATTAAACAAATTTAAACAATATAATACATTATATTATACTATTTTAGTTAAAAATAAATTATGCATTGAAATTTATTAAAATATGTTTTTTATTTTATATTTAATTTTATTAGGTTTTCAA
>NW_021851692.1:0-262 GCF_003651465.1 Formica exsecta | reverse complement strand
GACTCGCTCGCGGGCGGTACCTCCGGTGTACGAAAAGTTGTAAATTGACAGAGTCCCTTTGCGGGCGGTACCTCCTGCATATGTACGATCGGGCACGTACTGACTCGCTTGCGGGCGGTACCTCCGGTGTACGAAAAGTCGAAAATCGACAAAGTCCCTTCGCGGGCGGTACCTACGGCTTACGGAATGTCGAAAATCAACAGAGTTCCATCGCGGACGGTAACATCGGCTTACGGAAGATCGAACACGTACTGACTCGCTC
>NW_021851691.1:0-385 GCF_003651465.1 Formica exsecta | reverse complement strand
AAAAATGACGGAATATACTGCAGAAGAGTATACCAATATGATTATTGTATATGGAGCAGCCGACGAAAATGCTCGTGCTGCGGCTCGTCCCGCGGAGCGATTTCCCGACTTACAAGTGGTACACCGTACTCTACGCCGAAACGGATTGCACCCGTATCACTATCAACGAGTACAACAACTTTTGTCGAGAGATGCAGAACAGCGCATCTATTTTTCTGAAGGCGTTCTTATCATTTTCAATTAATATTTTTGTGTTATTAAAAAAAAATATATTAACAGTCAGCGAAACATACACAGGGTTTCTCGCTCGGTGTCGGCAAAACGATTTTTTTCCCGACCAAATTTTATGGACGGATGAAGCAACTTTCACCCCGAACGGCGTATT
>NW_021851690.1:17343-17808 GCF_003651465.1 Formica exsecta | reverse complement strand
TGCACATGGCGGGTGATCCGCGAATTATGGGACACCCTGTATAGTACAGCTGTACTTACCATTACGTATGTTAGTTTTCTTGCGTCTTCTTAAATGTTCGAATGAACATCTTCTCAGCTCGAATGCCAAATATGACTACTGATTTTCTCAAGATTGCGTGCATATTACTGATCGATTAAAAAAATCGAAAAAAGCCGGCCATAAAAAAACAAGATGCACTAAACACTTCTTTATTTTCTCAATTCCGTATTTTAAAAAATTTTGAAATATATACATATATCTATATGTTTGTCCAGGGGCAGTTTCCGGGACAAAAAATAAAATCGCTTGAAAATGCTTCTAATATATTTCTCTTGCTATTTTTTACATTCTATTTAAACAAAACAAATGTATTCTTATTCGTTCTAAGAAAAAAACCTAATGTGGCAGTTTCCAGGACATTCACAGATTGGTAGATGCCGAGAC
>NW_021851690.1:0-3907 GCF_003651465.1 Formica exsecta | reverse complement strand
TGCCGCACAAAGGGCACGATCGTAACTTCGAGTAACTGTACACTCGCGCTCACATCCACACGGCCGAAGGGCTTTTAGCAACAAAGAGCAATCCGAAATCATTATTGACAACTTATGCGAACCTGCGTTTCGTTTAAAATTCTCTTCTTTCGATTATCGATTATTATACATAATATAAGCGATAGATGTCTTATCGTTCCTGATGTACAATTCGACCCTAAATTGATCCAGCATATCTTCCATATTAATTTAATTTAATATTATAATTGTAATAATATAATATGTGTGTGTGTGTGTGATAAGATCTTCTCTCTTTCTTTCTTAAAGAGATTCCTTCAAATTATCTGTATTACGTTATTATACCGTTATTCTTTAATTTACTTTTTTTTACTGCCCTTTCTATAAAGTTGACGCTATATTACGACGCGTCGACTATAATTCCACTTGTAAATGACTGTCACTAACAAAGTTTGCTCGTGGTTTCGTATGTACTTTCCGGCGCGGCGACCCGATATCGATCTTGTTCTACGGCTACACCTCGAGAGCCTTGGGAAACCACTGTCGGAAATAACATCTTCGTGCCTCTCGGGAACGCCATTCGATGTCGCAAACAATGACTTTGTAACTCGTCCAGGATGGCACGAGATGCGCGCCTGGTTCCTATGTAACTGCCAATACCTCCGGGGCAAAGTTAGCTAGCTGCACGACCCTCGGCTGTCCATAGATGGACAATGGGCCCCCTCCCACTCAGTCATTATGAAGTAAGCTCGCCTCCGTCCAACGATGGGCTAAATCTAATCTGACACTCGTACCGGAGGGCAGTCCGATGCGAAGGGTTAGGTCAAGTTAGAACGATTGCAAGGGCTAAGGGGGATACGATTTTGACCGAATTAAATTGCAAAACTGGAAGCTTTTAGAGAAGAAATATTCTGGAATATTTAGCAACATTTAGAATATTTTTTTTTTTAATTTTGCTATTTTATTCTTAATAAAGTATTGAAAACTTTAAATTTCATTAAAAGATTCTCTCTTTAATCTTTTTTTAAAATTTATACGGGAATTTGTGCCATATATGAACTAAAAAATCCGTAGATGATTCTATCATAACTAAAGAATTTGTAAATAATTCCATCGTAATTAAAAAATCCATAGATGATTTTATATTAACTAAGGAGTGACGATTCCATCAAAAATAAAAATTTTGAGCATAAGTTTGTAAAATTACTCCATGGACATACATTTGAACTCTTTAGAAAATGAAACAGAGAATTCAAAAATCGATCAGTGTTTTATATCTCCAACACTTTAGGAAATCAAGTTTATTAAAATTTTTTTTCTTTATCCGTATATCGAGAATTATTAAGTGAGGCTTCCTTAATCAAGGCGTGATCGAGCCTTACAATACTTTACATTAATTTACAATAAAAACGGAGGAAAATTGAGACAAGGTAAGATTTCACTCAATCTCGTGTGTGGTAATTCAAACAGGTGTTCGCAGGAAACACACTTGGTGCTTCGATAAGACCCCATAAGAGCGTGCAACATAATCCTGATTGGCAGAGTGCTTGTAACGCGACACCCCCGTCGTTCTACAAGCACTTTGAATGCGTTTCTTTTGCGATACGCCTGTGTGATACATTCTTCCTTTGTGTACGGTTACATTCTGTATGGACACGGCTCTGATCCCAACGGAGAGCCAAATTTCATTACATTTGCTCTACCAACAGGATAGTATCGGATTAACGCTGCGGTGCTCTCACCGACTTGCCGGTGGCAAACCGATTCATGGCAATTAGGGTGATTCGTTTGTGGAGGTGGGAAAGACGATCTCATCGAGCTTCACTCGATTGTGCAAACTATCCGGCCGATTGGTATTTTGCCAATTTTGTAGGTGTAACGATACAAACGTTTATTAGCATTTGGATCTGCGGGTGGTCAGAATATTCGAGCGGATTTAAAGAGAGAGAGAGAGAGAGAGAGAGAGAGAGAAGGGGAAATTATTAATTATTGGAAACTAGAAAAAAGCAGATGACGCGACACGTAAATCGTATACTGAAAACGTAGAAAATTCTGTGTTCAACATGTGCTTCGCGCGTTTTGCAGCGTACAACATTAAGTAATTAATGCTGTCGTAAATAATGCATTATTTGCATGTACGGGCGTGTACATTAGCATGACAAACGGGGGCGCGTTGTAATCATAAATAATAAATACAACGTATCAACGCGGCGTGCACGTGCCGGCACAAATTTATATTTGATCCGTTTGCTCTCGCGTATGCACCTGCGCTCGCGCGATCTGTTGCATCGGTTTGTATCGGACATTTATACTTTTGGATGCTAGTGTACCGGCCGCCCTCGGCCTTGGTAACCGCGTTAATTACAACCCACTACTTCGTATTGAGATTAATGACATCGGTTTTGTATTTTATGTGAGGATGGATTTATATTGGCAACGCGCGCTCCCCGTTAGACACTCACGTAAACGCAGTCGGTGTTAATTGGTACAGACGATCTCGCAACGACGAAGCAAACGCGATCGTGCTCTCGCGCCAGATCATCTTATTGCAGATAAAAAAAAAAAACTACTAAAGATTTGTAAATCCCGTTAAAATATTGAATGATTACTAATAATAAGATAACGTTTGTGTTACTAACCGCTATTTCTTACTTTGTATGTTACTTTTTGGCAGACATATTATTCTAGCGTGATTTTTATTATAAACGAGTTTTATTAATTTAAACAGCAGAACAATATCAAATCTAAATAGATAATAATTCAATTAAATGAAAGAGTGCCAATTGTATATTCTGTATAACGAGATAGTAAATATATATGATATAATATATACATATATATATATATATATATTATATGTGTATATATATTGTACTGTTATAATATTTATCATTTATCATAATAGGAAAAGATTAAAAACAACGGAATTTTTTGTAAATCATACAAAGATTATAATGTACAAAACAGAAATTGCATTCTTTAACATAATTGTTTTGCGCATTTTAATGTATTATTAAATTACATATAATTAATATATTAGATATATAACATTATTAAACTATATGTGTATATATATAATATATAACTCTTGCGATACTAATGGATATTTTGTGTCCGATGGATTCCTATTCATGTAAGTTGTTTCAATTAATCTTTGATAATTAAAATACATTACATTTTATTTTTTTTAAATAAAGTACAGCTATTTGTTTTAGAAACTTGAAAGTATATATTCATAAACTTTTAGAGATTTTTTAAACTATTTTAAATAAATAAAAAAAATTGTCAGTATACCTTTGTCGATACGAATAAATATCGTGCTTTACATAATATCGTAAGGGTTAATTGAATATTTTTATAAAATTAAACTTACACTTAATGTTATCATCATAAATGCCGATACTGCTATCGAGGTCGTCGTCGGCATCGAGGTTGTCGACGACATCGAAATTGTCACTATTGTAGCTGTCTGACTAGCTGTTGACATTTCTGAAAAAAGAATTAGAAAAAAATTATATAATATATAAATATAAGCTTAAAAAACGTGGATAATACTGGCGCGTCAAAAACAAGAGAGAGAGAGAGAGAGAGAGAAGGGATGGTAAAAAAAAAGGAAAAACAGATAGAAGACAGATAGAGAAGCAAACCAAGAAGATTAGTTATCTAAGTTTAGATTGTTTTTGTTTATTTGACACAATACCGATTAAAAAAGTTCGATGAATTTTGATCGATATTGTGATTGTTAGATAAACAAAAATATAACTCAAAGCTCGCTTGCTCACTCGCTTGAAAGATAAAAAAGAAATAAATGATATTCAAGCGAGACAAGAAATATGTAAAAAAAACATTTTACATTTATTATTATTTTTGGAAGTATAATATAGTTCTC
>NW_021851689.1:0-316 GCF_003651465.1 Formica exsecta | reverse complement strand
CTTAATATAGAGAGCTTAATATAGTAGAGCTTAATAATCATCTCATGACATTTTTGAGGAAGACGTACTTACGATATCTTGGTGATGTTTAAACAACGATTATTATTGCGATACAATTAGTTATAGATGAGTTCATTGATCCGCCGATTTAACTATCTTTTTTGATTGCGATTTTTTCACGCTGAAGAAGGTCCCAAAAAAGGACCGAAACGTTCGTCAATTATAAATTTGTATTGTCGTATATCAACAATCGGCTAATCTAATTTAAATCAAGTATGCGCACCAACTCCAGCGCTGGCTCTTACTTGCCATTTAT
>NW_021851688.1:0-935 GCF_003651465.1 Formica exsecta | reverse complement strand
GATTGGCGTGCAGCATAACTCAAAAAATATTCAATCAATCGACTTATCCCTGTGCAAGCATGTAGATAAATATATTCCTCTCTGAATGAACCAGTACTTTAGTGATATTATTAAATTTAATTATTTTTCTTTTGCATAATTAAAATGAAAATTTTTCGTCAAAATTGCAACTTTTTTTTTCAAAGTCCTGCCATTTCTACAATTTTTCACTTTTTTTGTATGATGTGGTTCATCCATAGCGTAATCTTACTAAAAAAAAAAAAAAAATCTTTTCAAATTTTTTTTCAAGCGAATACAACAGGCGCTATACTGCACGCCGACAAACGACTCTCTGACGCCGAGGCCGCGGCGAAATACCTTTATAGTTTCTAACACAGCTATTTTTTTACAAAAAAAAAAAATTGATCTACTTTTCTAAATGTTGATTAAAATACTTTAAAAGTTTCAACAAAATCCATTAAATTGTTTTATCAAAAAAAAATTCTCAGAAATCACTTTATTTTTAGCAAGCTGCACGAGACTCCCTTACTTAAAACCCTACAACTTTTATTTGAAACATTTTTTTCAAATCTTAAAAATAAAATATTTTGTTTTGTCAGAATGATTTTAATCATCTGATTAAAATAAAAGTAACGCGATAATTACGTAAAATTTACAACGCATATTCTACGAATTTGTAATGCAATATTTGTTTTTAACATCGCATCTAATCAGCTTTTTAATTATAGTTTTGGATAACATCACAGGAGTTATAAAAAGAATTTTTAACGCTCGAAAAGTTAAAACCCAAATATTTTAAAAAATATCGCGATTTTTCATATGACGTTTTCAGAAACCTGACAGAGAGAGAGAGAGAGAGAGAGAGAGAAAGTATATCTTTAACTGAACCATCATATGATTATGGAAAAATTAATTAACGTTGCTATTGATTAAAA
>NW_021851687.1:14188-21611 GCF_003651465.1 Formica exsecta | reverse complement strand
TTATGGCCGGTAAAACAGGACGGTCCGGCATCCTCTTAATAAGTATACACAAAATAAGAAATATGAGATTATAATTGCGAAAAATTGATATTTATTGATAGTTAACAATAATCGACATGATTGTCGATTATTGGAAGACGCATGTATTTTTGAATGTGCAATGTTAAACAAAGTTTATATTAATGTATTGAAAAAGCCCGCGTCTCTGTAAATGTTATACCGTCAAAAATTACTTTTTGAAAAAAAGTAAAAAAAAAGCGCCAAGTGCATATGTCTTTGTTGTGAAAAACTATTTTACAAAATTGTTATTTTAATGCAAAAAAAGTGTTTTATAAAATAATGTTATTTTAAACCATTCTACAAATAAAATCTACAATAAATTCTACAAGTAAAAAATCATTCTACAAATTATTTTAATATTGTGTAAAATTCATCCTCTACAAAAATAATAATATCAAAAAATTGCGCCTACTGAAAATAAAAACTTACAAGAATATTTTAACCAAAAAAATTGTACAAAATAATTGTTTTAATTTTCTACAAAAACAATGATATTAAGAAGTTGCGCCATTTTTGAACAAAAATTTATGCTATAAAATTTATTACTTTTATCAATATTAAAAGTTCCCAATATTAAAAGAAAAAATATACATAACATATATAATCATGTTTATTTAACTGTTTATGATATGTTAGTCAACAGAAACAAATAAATAGCTTCAAAGGTTGCACACAAATATCTATTTATTCAATAAAAATGATGCTACAGGCAGTGCATGTGCTCATTGCATTATATGAAAATTGATGTAGTCAGAAATTACAGAATTAATTCGCTACTATTTTTTTTATTCTCTTATTGTTAGCAACGCGGATAAATATTCCATTGTTGTTTTCACTGCCTAAATAGAGTAAAAATTAAAGATGAAATATTGAATTTTATTTTCACGAATGATAGTAATGATGGATGGTATATAATATATGCAAAAAGAAAAATTTATAAACAATACATAATATATAATATAAAACATAAATAAAACAAAATGTTTTTACAAACTAAAGAAATAGATATTTCTGTACAATGATTGCATATAAAGCAATGTATTTTTTTAAAGATAAAATAAAATTGATTTTACATTTGTTGTTATATATCTTGTAGTTTGATAGAGAGAGAGAGAAGGGGGGAGTGAGATAGAGGGGGGAGAGTGAGAGAGAGAGATAGGGAGGGTGAGAGAGAGGGGGGAGGGAGAGAGAGGGGGAAGGGGGAGAAGGAGAGGGAGGGAGAGAGAAAGAGCTTTCAAATTGTTTCCACCACTTTTAAGGATATAAAATCAATTTTTCATATTCTGAACTCATTTCTTTTGCATCGATTTCTTATTATTTATCATTTGGTACGCATGCGTAAGATGAAAATATCGTTATGCACATAATCAAAACGACATCTTCATGTTACATCCTGCCAGCATCAAATAGTTGTTAAGCCTTCTCTTCGACTCATCCTTCTCCGGGTTTGAATGTATAACACGTATATACTAAATAAAATATTTTAATAAAAGAACAAAAGAGAGATATTAAGAAAAGGAAGGCCAGTTCTGATGAGTATTAAAATACGAAAATTTAATTATAATACATGTTTAATATAAAGAAAAAGAATCAAAATTTGCACTGTTTTGTGCACAAATTGCATCTCTCTCTCGTATATAAATTTTTCTATTAAATATAAATGGCGTTCGATTTTTTTTATCGTAGAATAATATTTCTTTTTAGCTATATATACATATATGTATTACATATTTTAAAATATAATATTACATAATATGCTAAAAGTTCTAAAGCGTACCTTATTAGATGCTCGTGTCGTCTAATGATTGCAGCTAGGTCTTCCCTAAATTTTGAAGAAGATCTGGGTGTGTTGTCTAATTTTTCGATTAAATTGTTAAGTGTGGTTCATAGATTTATAACTTGTGCGCACATATGAAACAGGAGTATCGAGACAAAGCTGTCGACACTATAGTTGCCGATAACTGTATACGTACCGCCCCACGATTGAATAAAAACGGCGATTTCATAATTCGGAGTCTTTTGAATGTAATCGAATCGGTAGATAAGGTATCGTCGAGGCTGATGTATGTTTTGCAAGACAGCTCCAAAACGAACATAATAAGCAAATATAATTACGCCTATTGCAGCAATTAAATATCCAAAAGATAAACTCTTGCCATTTCTTGCTATCTTCAACATTGTACTTCGTTCCCAATTGCTCTTCGAAGTTGCCCAATCAGTCATAATCGATGCTATTAGTATTTGAAGTTCTTCCAAATTAAACATGATTATATTATTACTAGTATAAATGTAAACTAGTAAAACAAGTTATTTTTATATAAAAAGAACTGTTATACAATAGCAATCTTAGACTTTAATAAGAAAAATTCAACATTAATATTTATATTACTTATGATAATTTCAAATCTATTTAATATTTTTAATTTTGCAAAATAATAACTTAAGCCCAGTGCCCACGGAGCGTGATTTACTGGATGCCCTTTGGACGTCCTAAGGACATCCTTGTGCTGTCTGGGTAATAGATATCTATTGATTATCAATAGTAGATATGGACATTATATGGATATGTCGGTATCCAGTAGATATCGATTAGATATGTAGCTCTGTGTGGGTCTGTAAAAATCCAAATAATTGCCCGAGAAATGCTTAAATCATACTATATATTTTATTATACTTGTGAGAAAAAGAAGCGAACAAAGAATATACATAATATCATGATATTTAATATGAAAAAATTGTGCGTAATTCTGCAATTTTTTTAAATTAAAGCCGTAAATTTAATAAAAAAATAAAAGTAAATAAAATTTTGTTAACGCATTATGAAATAAATGTAGAATAATAAATAGCTTCTGTTTCTTGAATCTCTAAATTAATTATTATCAAAAAATGTTGATGAATCAATCTTGTTGCGCAAGTATATTTACATAAGTATGCCTCTATTATACATGCGCATTACATTATGGAATAATTATGAATAAACTACCAGTACAGAAATAGATGAGCAATTAATTTTATAAATAGTACACAATAATAAATGTTGCAAATTCAGTATTGCAAGAATAATATATTTTTAACGTATACAAATTCCGCGAAATATACGTATTATTAACCGCAGACTCAAATAATTTATTTGGCCAAAAATCGTAATACATCATAATTTTGTTAATAATTAATTTAGAGATTCAAAAAACAGGAACTACTTATTATTCTACACTTCTCTTTTCTCCACAACTCTTTACTTCGTAGTGCAAAGTTAAGAATTTTGACATGGTAATATATTGCATAACTAATCAGATCTCTCTTTCTCTCTCTCTCTCTCTCCCTCTTCTCCCCTCCCCCCCTCTCTCTCAATATTAGTTTTTTGCGATGTATAGCATACTGCTATTCAAGGTTACGCTGTTACCATTAACGCGGCAACACTCTAGTCAGAAGATAGTGATGCGAGCCACTTTGTATGTTGTAGTCTTCGAGACGCGATATTATTCTTTCTATTATAATTATTACAATTAGCGATTGTATTGATTAATTTCTGCGATAAATATGCACGTAAGAATATCGCAACAATGGCTATTTGTTCCAACGAACGCAAAGAAATGATACATCGACTATTTATTAATGATATGTATATGTTGCCAGGTTTATTGTTATGGGAAATATATATTATTTGCAATATTAGATTTTTATTACATATTTTATGGCGATGTATCTCTCTTTTGGATCTTAAGACATAATCGTTAACTCGTAATATTGAACGCCAGTAATAAAAAACCAATTTTTTCTTACCGCATTCACGAACATTCTTTTATCACTGAAATTTTCGTTAATATTATTATAGGGAATAGAAATCTGACACAGGTTCGTATATTGTCGATTAAGATGAATAATTTATATTTTGTCCATGTCATGCAAAATGACACGTGTGGGTAAAGTTTTAGTTAAGCCCAGTGCCCACGAAGCGTGATTTCAAGCTGGTTTGTTTGTAAGTAATCATGCTGGGTCGCGAATCAGAGATGCCAATTCTGAGACTCTGCCACAGCCACAGCGTGTGGAGGGGATAACTCACACAAGCGTGAACCGTGTACATGTAATGCGCAGAGCGTTCTGCGCATTACACGTACACGGTTCACGCTTGTGTGAGTTATCCCCTCCACACGCTGTGGCTGTGGCAGAGTCTCAGAATTGGCATCTCTGATTCGCGACCCAGCATGATTACTTACAAACAAACCAGCTTGAAATCACGCTTCGTGGGCACTGGGCTTAACTAAAACTTTACCCACACGTGTCATTTTGCATGACATGGACAAAATATAAATTATTCATCTTAATCGACAATATACGAACCTGTGTCAGATTTCTATTCCCTATAATAATATTAACGAAAATTTCAGTGATAAAAGAATGTTCGTGAATGCGGTAAGAAAAAATTGGTTTTTTATTACTGGCGTTCAATATTACGAGTTAACGATTATGTCTTAAGATCCAAAAGAGAGATACATCGCCATAAAATATGTAATAAAAATCTAATATTGCAAATAATATATATTTCCCATAACAATAAACCTGGCAACATATACATATCATTAATAAATAGTCGATATATCATTTCTTTGCGTTAGTTGGAACAAATAGCTCTACCTGCACATGGCGGGTGATCCACGAATTATGGGACACCCTGTATATCAATATATATCGGCATTAAATCTAGAGTTTAGAAAGAAAAAATATATCACATGAATTAATAGTAGGTATGTTTAGTGGCAATAAATTATTTATACTTTATTTTTTAATGGGCAGTTTAAAGTGGGCTACTTATTTATGTGACATGTGTGTTAAGCAAAAAATGTTATTATAAATATTATAGTAGTAATGAAAAAATTACGAAAAGATTCTTATGTGATACACAACAATAAAGCATACAACACATATTTATGTGTTGATGTTAAATTAATACGAAGAGATTATGGTTAATTGATAATAAATTAAAGAATATAATCAAAGAGTATTTTTTGTTTTCTGCTTTTATTTAACACACGTTATAACGCGATGTTTAAGTATTACTTAACGTGATGTAATGTTTATTCAGACAGTACGTGTCTTTAAAAGACGTCAAAAAAACAACTTAAAAATGTCTTATCGTCACCTTTAAAATATTTTTTGGCCTTTCCGTGCTGTCTAGAGGTAAACATATTGATAGACATATTATGATTTCGTTTCTGATTTTCTGATTTAAATTCATTAGAGAGATCTTTATTTCTAAGGATATTTCAAATCCATTGCTTGTGCGACATATAAATCAATGACGTCCATTAATGTGCAAACAAAGATACGCAATGCATTAGAGATTATTTATTTTTTCGTCGAATACAAAAAAATAACTTTTAAAAAGTATATATTAACGTGCGTCACACACAGTGGAAGAAGAGCATTTCTATAACATATTTTTTATATTATACCAAAATGTAATCTAAATGACATAGACGTATATAATATTTTTTTTATTTTGTGCGTGAATTCTAGATATATATCTTAAAGAGTATTAATCTACGATTCGTTAAGAATCGCGGTCTGCATAATTTTTGAAAAACAAAGATACATCTAGCTAAATTTTTTTCAAAATAAAAAGAAACGTGCGCGATTGATACATTTTCGAGCAAAAAGCATTTATAAGATTTAATATAGCAAATGCGAAGCTAAAATGAACAATCGATCGAAGTGTGAGTGAGAGTTCAATTAATATGCAAGATAATATGCAAAATGAGAGTTCAATTAATATGCAAGAATAAAAATATATTGACCGCATATTATACACGAACATTTTACATAGACATTAGCGTCACGCGGTTTTACAGAATCTTTTACAAAATATAATATTCCAAGTATTAAACGCGTTTCACTAAAGATTTTTTCGAAGCCTGACTACAGATATATAATATACAGATATATAGATAATGAGCTTTCCAGATTAACTTTATCAATCGGCTCGCAGCGACCCTCGTCTCGGTTTACATAGGCTTTCCTTCAAACCCTGACTATCGTCGCGAGGAATAAGATATCGATTTTGGTGAACCCGATGTGCGTTTTTTCACCGTATATGTTTACACATAAATATTTGCAACTGTTTTATATTGATGTTTCGCACATCGTCAATTATTTTTATAAGATTCATAAACTTGCAAGCTTTAACGTTTTGAGAGGATTAATCATTGCATTTTATATATATTAATGGATATTAAATTATATATCAATGACGTATAACTATAGAATTCATTCTTTCATTGAATGATTCAATTAAATATCAGATTGCGAATAGTCAACACTTGACTATCCTCTATGATCCTTTTATGTAGAGTGTTCTAGAATATCTAATAGAATATCTTTCACGATTCTTTTACAAGACAATAAAAATGAAAATAGGCTTAAAAAAATTTTTTAAGGAACCCAAGGAAAACGAAATGGTTAAAGAATCCAAAGAAGAAAATAAATAAATACGTTAAGTTTTAAACACTCTGCGTATCATATGTAATACGTACTGCATTATTTTTGAATGAAGATCATCACTACTGACATGACAATCTTCATTTTCTTTTAATCCTAACTGTTTATTCAAACATTTCTAATTTTTGAATGTTTTATTGCTCTTCGTTTGCATCGATTGATCAAACTAAAATTTAATCAATTTATTGTTGTTCTAATAAATGTTCTCTTAAGAAAAGCATCGCAATAGAAGTCTATAATAATCTAATCGATTTGACAGCTAAATTATTTCGAAAGAAACTCGCTTAGAATTCTGTATCACCTTCAAATGAAATTTTTTTTTTTTAAATACGTACAACAGTTTACAACATTTCGGAGCAATATAACATTTTGCGTTACCTGCTCTATGTATTATCCTTCGTCCAGATTTTTTCACGTTACACAGCGAATGATCCATAAAACAAGCGCTCGATCTTGAAGCTCGGCATATTTTGCACATCTCTCGGCGTAATAACACCTCGCCCTGAACATTTTAGAAATTACCTGCTCACGCGACGAGATACGATACGCGAAAAAGGAATGAACACCGCGAAAAGCAAAGTTCCACCACTCGACGTGTGGCCGACGCTGATCGGTCGGCCAAACTCCCGCTGGCAATTGTCCAAACTTCTCGAGGACGACGACGTACTATATTTAAACGCATAGTCGAGGATCTTCGCGAGGCCGGTTGGCGTCGCGTAAAGCCCGTATCAGACTACGCATTGAAGATTGAGATTGAAGATTGAAGATTGAAATTTGACCAATCAGGACAAAGAAATTTTAGTTCCTTTTGTTCTGATTAGTCAAATTCCAATCTTTAATCTTCAATCTTCAATTTTCAATGCGTAGT
>NW_021851687.1:6440-13781 GCF_003651465.1 Formica exsecta | reverse complement strand
CAGAGCTGCCAGTTCGTGGGAAATGGGAGCCCCCACCACTTACCGCGGGACTTACTAACACAGACGTAGTCGCTACGTCATAGCGTGTACGTGTAGCTTCGTGCGTGGGGGCAGGCTACGAGCTACGAACAGCCAGTGATGCCAGTTTTGAGACGCTGCCACAGCCACAGCGTGTGGAGGGGATAACTCACACAAGCGTGAACCGTGTACATGTAATGCGCAGAGCGTTCTGCGCATTACACGTACACGGTTCACGCTTGTGTGAGTTATCCCCTCCACACGCTGTGGCTGTGGCAGCGTCTCAAAACTGGCATCACTGTCGCGAATAGGCAACGAAGCTTAAGATGTAAAGCTAGGCCCGCTGCCAGTCTTGCATCACACGGAGCTGGGTGCTGTACGTGGAAGCATGCGTGAAAGTGCGTGGTAGAAAGCCGATCAAGCAGACAGGACAAATAGAAGTAAACTTCTTTATATCCAATTTAAGATAAGATGGAGCTTGTGTGGAGAAATAAATTAGCAGCTCTGAGTCTTTTACTAATTGTAGACGTCAAAAGAAGAAACGAGATATTTCACATTTCTTCTTTGTATGCATTGATTAATAAGAGAAATTCTCTTCTGATGACCAGTTTTTTCAACGCGGGATTCGTACGCTGCCCGAAAGATGGGAAAAAGTAGTGGCATGCGATGGACAATACTTTGAATCATAAATGTATAACCAGTTTTTTACAATAAAGCCTCGAATTTCGTAAAAAATACGGCGGAAGCAAAGTTGTACACCTAATATTGTAATTATATAAAGGAAACGAGAATATTTTGTTCGCTGAAGAAGATTTTAGAACTCTGTCCTTTTTCTTTCTTTTTTTCAAGTGAGATAAGTATATATCAACATAAATCGAATTTCAGTTATCGATTATTATCGAGGTACGAGCTCTCAATATCTTGGTGTATTACAAGAAATTAAATAACAAAATATATTTGTGTTTCTTGTGGGATTACTCTGTATAATGACATGGATTTAAACGTGACAAAAATCAACAATATTGTAAATTAGATTTTTCTTTTTATGATTGATCGAAATACGCATGCATGGCAAAATATTTTTTTAGCTGTAGATCAAAAAAGAGCCATATCGATTCAGCGTTAATTGATTGTATCCAGATGTATGCAATAGCCTGGGCGGTGGATCTTCCGTCGAAAATCGGCGACCTCGAGGTTCTCATATTGATCGTCTCCTGCATCTGTCACGATCTCGATCATCCGGGCTACAACAATATCTATCAGATAAACGCGCGGACTGAACTAGCACTGCGTTACAACGATATCTCGCCTTTGGAGAATCATCACTGTTCCGCGGCGTTCCGGGTCCTGGAGGCACGAGAGTGCAACATCCTCGCGTCCTTGAACAATCTTACCTATAGAATAGTGCGCGAGGGCATTATACGATGCATCCTAGCGACCGACATGACCCGGCACAACGAGATCCCCGGCCAGTTCAACGATATCATTCCTGAATTCGATTATACCAACAGAACACATATAAATCTGGTAAATACGCCGACTAATGGAGTTAGTAAGTTAGTTGTTAATTAGTAGTATAGCTAGGCCTGTTCTAACCCAGGTCCTCTGAAGGGGGTGAGAGGCGAGGGGAAACCGGCGCGGGGGGTATGACGTCACGCGGGGGAATCGCGTCCTAACCGGTAGGCGAGGGGTCCGCGTAGAGGGGGAGGGGGACCGCGTCCTAAACGATGGGTGAGGGGTCCGCGGTGAGGGGGGAGGGGGGACCGCGTCCTAACCGATAGGCGGGGAACCCGCTAACCTAACCGATGGGTGAGGGGTCCGCGGAGAGGGGAAGGGGGACCCGCACGAAATCGGTTAGCGAGAGACCCGCGGGGAAAAGGGAACGCGATGCCGCGAGGAGGCGTGGGAGAAGGATAGCGCGAGGCGTCCATATGAGCGTAAGACAAGGATAGCGTTTGCATGCACGTTGGAGAGAGATGGCGCGAGGCATGCACTTGGGAGAGGGATAGCGCGAAGAGAGAGAGAGAGAGAGAGAGAGAAATAGCGCGAGGCATGCATTTGGGAGAGGGATAGCCGAAGGATGCACTTGGGAGAGAGAGAGATAGCGCGAAGCATGCACGCGGATCATACGGCGTTCGCAAGGCGGTGTGAGAGAGATAGCGCGAGACATGCACGTGGGAGCGAGAGAGATAGCGTTTGCAAGGCGGTGCGAGAAGGATTGCGCGAGAAGGATGGCGCGAGGCATGTACTTGAGAGAGAGGAAGAGAGAGAGAGAGATAGCGTTCGCAAGTTAAATTTTGCAGACTGTGCATATCTATTACACAGTTTTTATATATATATATACTTGACACAAATAAAATAAAAAGTAATTTTTTATGCTTAGGTGTGGAGAGACCTGAAAAGTCGCACTTCTATAAAGGCACGCGATTTGAGAAGGGCTAAGGCGATGACCGGAAACAAATCAATCAAGCAATCTGCAGAATTATCCGAAATAGAACTGCGGGTTATTGGGATAGTCGGCGCAGAATATATTGAAGGAAATAAAGATTGTGCTGAAAATATTCCGGAAGAGGAGGTATATATATTTATATACCCGTATATGTTTTGTAATTATCTATTGTAGAATTATTATATATAGAATATTTATAATTAATTAAAACAATTTAAAAAATTAGTCTGACAATAACGAATGTTATATAATGAAATGAGCTACTATGATCTATCTATATAATGAATCTATCTATATAATGAAGTATAATGGCCTAATACATAATATATGCCTTTTCTCCATGTTTATAGTCTTTTGACAGGAGTCAAATCGGACAAATTAATTTTAAAATAACGTGATATTTACCAGAATGTGATATCGAGAAGACTGATGAAGTTTAAATTTAAGTTTTTTAACTTTTTTAAAAAATTAAGTTTATTTAATTTAAGTTTATAATTTTTGCATAAAGTATGCACCAAAGAATTTCGCATTTAAAATAAAAATAATATGTTGTGATTTTATAATAGATATAAAAGATATAAAAAAATGAATTATGATTTTATGAAATGATTATATGTTGATACCTTGCGTTATACCAGGCTACGGGCTTCCCGTAGTTAGGCCGGGCTTCCCGGTTGCTGGGACGGCGCACCCTGATACCTCGCGTTACACCGGGCTACGGGCTTCTCGTAGGTAGGCCGGGCTTCCCGGCTGCCGGGACGGCGTATCCTGATACCCCGCGTTATACCAGGCTACGGGCTTCCCGTAGTTAGGCCGGGTTTCCCGGTTGCTGGGACGGCGCCTCCTATTAGTTGATAAATCCGCACCACGTTATACCGTAAGACCGTTTTGTATAGACCGCGACCGTTTCTACCATACGACTACTTGGGTCTCCGTGTATCGTTCCGAATAAAGACCGCGACCTGTTAGATGGTAACACCGCTTTGTACGCTCCGGTCTCCGCGTCCTGATAGACTCTAGCACCGTTTGTAGATACCGCGACCTGTTCATATTGTAAGACCGCATTGTATATACCGCGACCTGTCCGTATTGTAAGACCGCACTGTATATACCGCGCATCCTGACTGTAGAGTTAATTAGACATTAGGATTCCCGCCAAGTGTCGCGCCGATTCCACCTTCACACACACGGCCTTCAGGCTACTACGGAGCGTCAGTCCTTTTAAGGATAGAACGCCGAGAAGGTCGACGCCCCGTCCTTTTAAGGATAAGGCAGTCCGGCAGTTGGAATAACGTTGAAGGCCACGCGACACCCCCTAGAGTTTAAGATCTGTACTGTACCCCAAAGATTAATCATAAATTATTTGCATGCGAACACCGCAATTTCAGAACACGGCCGCTTGAGCCACGCTCGCCTCCCGAGCTCCACGCGCACCGCTCACGCGCGAAACTCTGTACGCACCGTTCCTGCATGCTGCTTCACATAGCTATCAGAGTTAACTATCTTTTGTAATAACCGCTTGAATATACCTAATTATTTAAACCGCTTATCCGAGGCACAGTAAGTTGGAGTTTCCCCCTTCTCCCGAATCCTGGCACCGGCGAGCCTCGATCCGCGGCGTACGGGAAAGGTGAACCGTTACATGTTGCGTTACGTAAAATGTTTTTCTTTATATTTTATTCAAAATATATATACAATTTATTTGAAATATATATACAATTATTTTATATAAAATTATATATACAATTATCTTCCAAACCTTTCCGCAATAAGGCGATCTTGAATTCGACGCGCGAGCGCAAGTGGTCGCACATTATCATCATCATCATCATCATCATCGTCGATATGAATGTTGGGTACATCTCCGTTTGCGTAGTCTTCAAACGGATCGTCAAGTATACCGCCAGCAATGCGCATATTGTGTAGAACTGCACACGCATTAACGATTCTTCCTGCAAAGCCAGGTTCGTACTGTAAGACCCTGTGCTTGGAAAGGCATCTCCATGTGCTTTTAAGTACTCCAAACAATCGTTCCACGCAATTTCTTGCACTGCATAATGCCTCGTTATACAAGAATCGTGGAGTTCCTTCAGGCTCATGAGGCAAAGGAGTTAACAGCCAGGGTTCTAATGGATATCCTGAATCACCTGTAAAAAATATATCTAAAATGTGCAACAAATACTGTAGTAATATAAAAAGAAAGAACATACCAATGAGATACGTTCTTCTTTCGCCGCGATGATGATATGCGCGTTCCATAACACCACGCGCAGCAGAAGCACTCCAAATATAAGCGTCATGTCTGGCTCCAGGAAATCTAGCAACGTTCAGGAGGATCTTGAGATTTGGGTCGCATATCTAAAATAATGAACATGATATTATAAAAATTATAACACGATAAATTGATAAATAATTGCGATCAGTACCATTTGCACATTTAATGAATGGTATCCATTGTGATTTATGTAGGCTTCTTCATGTTCCCTAGGAGCAAGGATCGCCACGTGGGTGCAATCTATCGCTCCGATAGCTCCTTCAAATGGTTTCTGAAACTTCTGAAACTGCTCTCTTGCAATCCGTCTTGCTTCCAGAGTCATGGGAAATTGCACCCATTGACGAAAAATATTTTCATTTGTAACTCGATTAACTCGATGAACGCATCTGCTGATTGATGATTGACTCATCGAAATACCCCATTGTTCACCTACTGGACGTTGATAGCATCCAGTTGCGTATTTCGAGCGTGGATCCTAATCCTTTGGGCGTATAAATCCCTAAAGACCTCTTCCTTAGCGGCTAGAGGCACAACATGTGCATCAAATGAGGTGCAAGTACATCAATGAGATCAGATGTCAATTCCGGAGTTAAACGGTATAATTCCCTGAATTCAACATCGGTCAAATCAAATGGTTCTTCTATTTCTCGTAATATCTGTCGACCTGCTCTTCGCTCGAGGCGTTGAATACGATTCTCAAGATCCAATATGTGTGCAGCAAGATAAGCATCAGCCATTCTGAAAATAATTTATTTATTTATGTTATTTATTTATGTTATTGTAAGTCAGCAGTGCGAATTTAAAGAGAAAAAGAACAGTTTCATATCACTTGACTAAGCTTACACTGTTTTACTGATATTGGAATGATCTCTCTATTCCATCAGTCTGCAGCAATGTAACCTACATAAAGTGATACTTAAATAATTTTTCTTTCTTTATATTTTCATTGCATGATTTATATGCATAATCATTTTTATATAAACAAGTTGTATTATAAACCATTACAAAAATGTTATTTGTTTTATGAAAGGTGAAATTAACCTAACTTAACTATGATTAATTTTTCTATGAAATTATTAAATGAATATAAAATGAGTCAATTATTAGAAAACTTATAAATAAGTATATTTATCTGCAAAATAGTATACTTACTTATTGGGATCCTTAATCCGGTTTATTAATTTAAAAAACTTAAACTTCACACAATTATATTTGATGTATGTATTATATAAATGTGTCCTCACTGACAAGTTATCGAATATCGCTAAGTGGGTAGCGAGACCTCCAAAGCTCGTCGTTAACGTTGCGACAATTTTCGGAACTTAACGATTTGACTTGACAAGAAATGTCGATAACTGCTCGGTACAGAATAGCGCTCAACAAAAATTGTCGATAAGTACGGTTAACAATAGCGACACTCGTCGCTAAGAGAATCCCGCTACTGGAGTGCGTTTTAGAGAAGACGGAGGAAAAGAGAAACTACCAACATCACAAAATATTTAGCATAGCATATTATGTACATTGTTCGTACGACGAATCGTTATCCGCGTATCATTCCCATCGCGATATCGATTGCATGTCATGGTTCGTCAAAGAACTTAAAAATTTAGCACTGCGTGTAAAAAGTATTTTATCAGCTAATGTTCCCATGGTAAATTTAACATCAGATGAATGGGAAAAATTTCACAACGCGACACAATGCCACATTTGCGAGAAACCATTCGTACAAGACGATACGCGCGTACGCGATCATTGCCATCTGACCGGGCGATACAGAGGTGCCGCGCATTCAAATTGCAATTTAAATTATAAAGATTCTTTTTGCATTCCAATAGTTTTTCATCATTCATCCGGTTACGACGCACATTTTATTATCAAGGAAATAGCTACAGCGTTCGAAGGGGAAATTGAAATACTTCCGATAACAAAAGAAAAATATATATCGTTTACGAAAAATGTAAACCTTGCCGAAGAGAAATAAAAAAATTATATTAAATTGCGTTTTATCGATTCGTATAAATTTCTCACAGCTAGTCTCGATAAATTGGCATCATTCTTGAATAAAGACAAACTCAAAATTTTAAAATCTGAATTTCTAAATTTATCGAATGACAATTTCAATTTATTAACACGGAAGGGCGTCTTTCCGTACGAATATATTGACTGCGTCGACAGGTTGCAAGATACGTGTTTACCACAGCGCGAATCATTTTACAGTTCCTTGACCGGTGACAAAATATCCGAGAGCGATTACGGGCACGCCGAGAACGTGTGGAAGCGGTTCTCCATTCGAACGCTGGGCGAATATAGCGACTTGTATCTCAAAATTGATGTATTGTTATTAGCAGACATTTTTGAAAATTTCCGCGAGAGTTGTATTAAAAGTTATGGGCTCGACCCCGCGTATTACTATACTCTTCCCGGATACACGTGGGACGCCATGTTGAAGCATACGAATATTACATTCGAATTGCTTACGGATATCGACATGGTTTTATTCATCGAACGCGGAATACGCGGTGGTTTGAGTCAATGTCCCAACAGATACGCACATGCTAATAACAAATATATGCAATCGTACGATCCATCGAAACCTTCA
>NW_021851687.1:0-2663 GCF_003651465.1 Formica exsecta | reverse complement strand
ATCGATCATTAGTCTTTTTGTAAATAAGAGTGAATATATATATATATATATGACTGTGTGTGTATATGTCTGTGAGTATGTATTATTGCATCAACGTGTGACCGGTTGATCGCGCGCGCGCGCGGCTGTCTCCTATATTATATTTACAATGTCGACGAATAAAGGAAAAACGATTATTCTGCCGAAAACGAAGAAATATTTGAAAAAATCCCTCCTGTGCATTAATATTTTTATGATCAATAATAGAAAATCAATGTTTATCGCTATCGTTGTCTTTAAAATCGGAATTTACAAAATCACGATTCTGATGGCAAATTAGCTATTTATTAGCCTATTTGAAATTTCGTCATTCTTCTATGAAACTCAAGTATATTGTGAAATAAGATCCGTAATTTTTTTTATACTATCAAAATATATTTCTCAACTTATCATTCCGACAGATTGGTCTCTAAATGGTAAAGTTTTATTTTATTTTGTAAATTTTAATTAGTCTTAATAATTAAATTTTCGTATGTTGAGAGATATTAATGTGCCAATGTTTTCTCGCACAATATCACCTCGCAAATAAATTAAACATAGCATTTATGAGCCCGCACAGTCTTTAACGCTCGTACTTTATTGTAATTAGTCAATAATTATTACTGTGAATGCAAATGTTTTGGATCCTTTCTTTGGATCCCATTCTCCGCGCAAATAATTAATAATAAAGAAATCTAAATTACATAAATGGTCAGTAATCAGACAACAATGTATAAACTACAATAAATAAAGCTGTCATAAATAATCTTAATTATAAACAATAACGTGGTGTTTAAATCAGACACATAATGCTTATTATAAAGTAAAATTGACATTGAACGAATAAAAACACTTTCATCTCCCCATTAAAGCGAGGATTTAGTGCATCGATTGACTTCGCAAGTTGACAGCCTTTACATAATTTTACATATCGAGACCTTGAATAACTGTATTTATGTATTTTTATTCGCTCAATGTCAATTTTATTTTATGTTAAGCATTATGTCTAGTTTAAATCACGTTATTATAATTAAGATTATTTGTGACAGTTCTATTTATTGTAGTTTACACATTGTCGTTTGATTACTAATCATTTATGTAATTTGAATTTCTTTATTATTAATTATTTGCGCTGAAGATGGCCCAACGAAAGGGTCCGAAACGTTCACATTTATAGTAATAATTATTGACTAAGTACAATAAAGTACGCGCGTTAAAGATTGCGCTGGCTCGTAAATGCTGTTTTTAATTTATTTGTATTAACTTTTTAACGAGCCTGTACATTTATTATAATAGTTGTGTCTTGCAGAAATTTAAGAGCAAAAAGAATGAAAATAATAATCACATTTATATTTTAATATGTAGTAATCGAATAGGAAAAACTATGTTAAAGATTATTAAGGGAAAGATTGGCTGCAAATATATGGATTTTGTTTAAATCTAAAATAGAAAAAAAGCTGCTATTAGCTAGTTGATATAGACAATTAAAGAATCGCAATAGAAAGAAATTGCTGTAAATCATCTATATCTATAAAATTATCTATAAAATTATGTATATCTATGAAAAGTCTTCCAACATTTGTTTAAAAAATAGATTTTATTAATAAATATTTAGCAATTTATCATAACAAGATAATTCTACACTCGAGGAAGAGAAACATAGTATGTAATTATGTCCGATGACAAATACTATTATAAGCAAATATTAACATGCAAAACTTATTTATAATCTTTATAAATTATCTTTTTGCACGATATTGATGCAAAAAATTGAATGTGAAATTAGATCAAGCAAAACATGTAAAAAAATATGCGTAGATATCTTAACCGATAAGATAATGGAATTTATGATATGTAAATAACACATTCAATATCTATGTGTTAAAAAAGATAGACTGGAATAAGTTGCGCAGAATCATAAGTAAAAATAAGTTGATCATGAATTTATTTAAACCTAGAGTAAAAAAGATGAGAATTGTTATTTCCTTATAGATAACTATGTAGATTGAAACAGGAATTGTTGTGAATAATTTATTACAAAAAATTATTTATTTAGGACGTACTATGCAAAAAGATAAATTAGCATTATTATTAATAAAACTAATTGCACAAAAAGATTTAATCGTCAACAATTATTAAGTATCTTAAGAAGGGTAAGGAAGAGAGGGAATGACACTTGCTTAAGGTTTTGTACGAGTGCCAGCTTTATCTGTAAAAATCCAAATAATTGCCCGAGAATCATATTATATATTTTATTATACTCGTGAGAAAAAGAAGTGAACAAAGAATATACATAATATCATAATATTTAATATGAAAAAATTGTGCGTAATTCTGCAATTTTTTTAAATTAAAGCCGTAAATTTAATAAGAAAATAAAAGTAAATAAAATTTTGTTAACGCATTACAAAATAAATGTAGAATAATAAATAGCTTCTGTTTCTTGAATCTCTAAATTAATTATTATCAAAAAATGTTGATGAATCAATCTTGTTGCGCAAGTATATTTACATAAGTATGCCTCTATTATACATGCGCATTACATTATGGGATAATTATGGATAAACTACTAGTACGGAAATAAATGAGCAATTAATTTTATAAATAGTACACAATAATAAATATTGCAAATTCAGTATTGCAAG
>NW_021851686.1:14342-16842 GCF_003651465.1 Formica exsecta | reverse complement strand
CGGTCATTTAACTGATTAGGTTCCAATACTTGAGACCTGTCAATTTTATTTGAGCCGTTATACAAGCCGGTTTACAAGTGTCAGAATAAACGCGCTAAGCATCGAAGAAAAAGTGTTTCTTATCAAGTGCTTTTACAATAGAGGCAAAAACTATACGGAGGCGTATCGTGGATTCCGTAGTAAATATGTATCTAAAAAAGTTTTATTTAATCTCAATAAATGGTATTATTTTTTTTTAATACAAGTAAATCAAAAATGAATATTTTTTAAAATAGATAATATGGGACGTATGTGCACGTACATCAAATATTACTAACCTACGCAATAATATTTGAAATAACTTGTCCTCGTAAAAATTTGAGATGCGCACAAAAAGTTAAATAATCCTAATAATAATATATTAAATATAAATAATATTAGAAGATATAAAGAAAACATTTTTTAAAATATTTTTCAGACAATTTCTTATGCCGCTGATCCTCAAATATTGAAGACATTCTATGATGATTATGCAAGTTGTCTCGAAGAATTGAATGTGCAGCGTGAGTATCGATAATGTTATAATTAAATATTGGATTTAAATGGGTATAAATTATAATATAAAATATAAAATATGTCATATTTATTGAATTGAGCCAAAAAGAAGATTTTTGTGTTTCACAGTTTTTGAATTAAAATTATAATCGCAATAGGCATTTCCAAAACAAGCTCTTCAATATTTTTCTTTCAAAATAAAAAAGAAAGCAAAGAATTAATTTTCTCTCTTCGACTAATAATTTTACTATTTTAAAACTAAATTTAATAATAAAATGCGACAAATTTTTTCCAAGAATTCCACTTTACAGATGGCAATATTAAACAAATAAATTGTATATTTAAATATTTTTAAACAGATTTTAGACTTATCTAAAACTTATCTAAAACTGATCTAATTGCCAAATACATATAAAATTATATTATTAAATTTGTAATTTATATATTTCAGAATGGACACCGGAAGTGGCAAAATGTAAAATGCAGAAGGATGGACTGGTACGTTTGTACATATACATATAGATAAATTATCATATTGATAAGATATACACAATTTACACACAGAATAATTTTGCACAAAAGTACTAATATTATTTTATTTCGTAATTTAAAAAAAATAAACTATAACACAAATAAAGTTCAAACATAATAATTTAAGTTTTCAAACAATAATTATAAGATATGTATAAAAACTATTCATATCAAAAAAGAGACCAATTGATTTATTTCTTTACACGATAAATAAAATTGATTCTAACTATGTTTATAAAATAAAAATTATAACGTTTCGTGAATACTAATAATTCTTGATATAACTGATAATAATTTTCGATATTAATACAACAAGTCTAACATTTATGGTATTATAAATCATAGTTAAATCTAAATTTTAATCAAATTTGATTTTAATTTGTCTTAAAATTTTGTGTAGCAGGCATAGTTAGCAATTATTTTAATTTTAAATGCCATTAGCAATTAACTAATAACATGTTATTATTTATAATCAAAAAAGAAAGATGGTCCTAAAATTAATTGCAATATACAACTAATTTAATTGTTTAAAGAGAAAAAAGATTAGTCCTACTTGCAAAACGGTTGGCAATAGCAACAATCATATGTTTACTATATAATTACAAATTTTTAAAAAATTCGTATTTTGAATCATTATTTGTGTATAATGATGTTTGTAAATAAGCAATTGCTCTGTTATTAAGATTGTTCGACAATCAAAGTTGTTAAAAATGCGATAAAAATGTGTTTGTCAAAAAGTAGATAAACGATTGACAATCCCAGCAAGAAATTTTTTATAAGCGGATGCAATCTTTCACTTCATAACGTGACATAGAAAAAACAACATCACCGCATATCTCATCTAGTTCTTATGAAATTTTTAACATTTTTCAATCGTAACTTATAAATATATCACACAAAAATAGTTTTTACATTAATTATAAAAATGGATCTTTCTCAAATCAAAATACGCTTCAATTGTGTATTTTGATTAAATCATGTGCCATTTGAACAATTTTTGTAAACTTATAAATCCCTTAAATTTGTTAATAATAATAAATAAATAATACTATTTTATCAATCCTTCAGATTGACGAACAAGGTGTAATAAAAAAAGACGAGGCTTTAGCAGTATTAAACCTCATCATTTCCGATGAGACCAACTTAAGTCAAGCAAAAGAGATTACTTCCACTTGCATCGATCAAGGTGAATGAAATATATATTTAGTAATACATATTTTGAGTATGATTGACATAGTGTTATTTATCATATATTATTCTAAATTACTATTTTATTATATATAACATTATTGTTATATATGTATATTACTTTATTATTCTATAGCGCGCGTTATTTAATTTTTAATATATTATTATTTATATATCGTTTATTAATATAATAATAGCCAATAAATCGCTCCAAAATTTAAGCTATAAACTATGTTTTTTCATTTCT
>NW_021851686.1:0-867 GCF_003651465.1 Formica exsecta | reverse complement strand
AGTTAAATTTGAATTTTAATCAAATTTGATTTTAATTTGTCTTAAAATTTTGTGTAGCAGGCATAGTTAGCAATTATTTTAATTTTAAATGCCATTAGCAATTAACTAATAACATGTTATTATTTATAATCAAAAAAGAAAGATGGTCCTAAAATTAATTGCAATATACAACTAATTTAATTGTTTAAAGAGAAAAAAGATTAGTCCTACTTGCAAAACGGTTGGCAATAGCAACAATCATATGTTTACTATATAATTACAAATTTTTAAAAAATTCGTATTTTGAATCATTATTTGTGTATAATGATGTTTGTAAATAAGCAATTGCTCTGTTATTAAGATTGTTCGACAATCAAAGTTGTTAAAAATGCGATAAAAATGTGTTTGTCAAAAAGTAGATAAACGATTGACAATCCCAGCAAGAAATTTTTTATAAGCGGATGCAATCTTTCACTTCATAACGTGACATAGAAAAAACAACATCACCGCATATCTCATCTAGTTCTTATGAAATTTTTAACATTTTTCAATCGTAACTTATAAATATATCACACAAAAATAGTTTTTACATTAATTATAAAAATGGATCTTTCTCAAATCAAAATACGCTTCAATTGTGTATTTTGATTAAATCATGTGCCATTTGAACAATTTTTGTAAACTTATAAATCCCTTAAATTTGTTAATAATAATAAATAAATAATACTATTTTATCAACCCTTCAGATTGACGAACAAGGCGTAATAAAAAAAGAAGAGCTTTTTGCAGAATACGATAACATCATTTCCGATGAGACCAACTTAAGTCAAGCAAAAGAGATCGCTTCCACTTGCATCGATCAAGGTGAATGAAATATATATTTAGTAA
>NW_021851685.1:0-655 GCF_003651465.1 Formica exsecta | reverse complement strand
TTGATAAGAATTGTTTGCTATAAAAGCGTTGAATTTAAAGTATTGATAAATATTTAACGTTAGACACCTAATTATTAAAAAAGTAATAATAAATAAATATTCTAATTAGCTATTTATATTTACGATTCATTGAATTTAAAACGCTTGCATACTCATCATAAGATATATCTTGACAAGTTATATCCATTTTACTCTTTTGATAAGAAACCGGTACGATTTTTGTCAGTTCAAAATCAATCTAATGCTTATGATTGCGGTGTTTTTGCAATTGCATTTGCAGTATCACTTTTATTTGATCTTCAACCAAACAGAATTATATATAACCATAATTTAATGCGTCAGCATTTAGCAGAAATGTTTCAATCAAATAGAATAGAACATTTTCCTCAAATCGCAGAAGTAATTGATTCAAAACAAATTAATCATAAATATGCATCCAATGAAAATAATATAAAAGATAGTATTGATATTAATAACATTACTAAAAATTTAACCAGAGACCAACATGGTATAAAAAGAAAAGTAAATTGTAATTATGGAGATAGTAATAAAAAGCGAAGTAAGAACTGTAAAACTTATTCGAAAAATGTTCTATCGCATAAGACAGATATTATTAGTTTATGTAAAAATAAAAGCATTGTTAATAAAAAATATT
>NW_021851684.1:0-313 GCF_003651465.1 Formica exsecta | reverse complement strand
TAATCATTTTACTTAGCAATAGAATAATATTTTTCTGTGTGTACGCTAGTCAATTTACTAATTACGACTGCCCGCCGCCCGTTAGCGGTGAGTGGTTTTATAATCTCCCCTTCGATTAGTTTTTCGGAGGGAATCGCCTGGCGACATGATCATATATGATCATTTCACTCGGTTCATGATAGTGTGATCCAAGTGCAAGCGAAGAAGGTTCAAAGTCAAACTTCTTTGCTTGCATTTCCGGAATTTCTTCGCTCAAACTTTCGCGATCGCTTAGCTTCCGCGCGTGGCTTACTGCGTCAGCGCTTCAACGCTC
>NW_021851683.1:2665-5156 GCF_003651465.1 Formica exsecta | reverse complement strand
CCTGCGTCTCGAGAAGTCAAGTAGAGTGTGAAACAATAGATATACATCCCGTAACAGTAAATCTCGACAAACATAGTCGCGTGCCTACTTAAAAGTTACCCGCCTAGTTAAAGTACCCCGTTCGGGTAAAAATCAATGAAATAATCACTCAAATAACTTTCATGCTAGATTTTGTTGATACACAAGGAAAACCGTTAGATTCTGGCTCGCAGAAACTATTCGAACGAAACGAATTCCCGAGCCTAGGCTCTCTTGTCTTAGGCAAAGCTAAAGCCGTAAAATATAAAAAAACATTATCACATGGCCTTACCCATTAGTGAAGCTCAACGGGAGGGCCCTACGGTAACACTCAACCACGTCATCAAAACTTTAAAGGATTTACAACGCATAACAGCAAACTTGAAACTAGAAACAATCAGTATAGCAAAAACCGAATTTATTAACAACGTGCCCTGGAGTAATATTAAATCACAACTACAACTAATATTCATGGACACTACAACCAAAATAATTGTTTGCCATGGACAAATTAAGTATCCGCCAAAAGATTTACGATCCATTATAATCGGCGAAACGCACTGTTTACCGACCGGCGGACATCGTGGGGTTTCAAAAACATACAACAGAATAAAACATAATTATTATTGGGGAAATTTAAAATCTGATGTTCAAAAATATATACAACAATGTTTGCAGTGTCAATTGAAAAAACTCGTTCGAGTTTAAACCAAACAGCCTATGATAATTACAGACACACCTGGATCATCTTTTGATAAAGTAGCCATGGACATTGTAGGCCCATTGCCTAAAACAGAGAGAGGGAATGAATACATCTTAACACTACAAGATCAGTTAACTAAATTTTGCATGGGAATACCGTTGCAAAATCAAACCTCCGAAACAATCGCAGAAGCTTTCGTGGACCGTTTTATTTGTGTGTTCGGATCACCAAAGGCAATATTAACAGATCAGGGAAAAAATTTCATTAGCGATTTAATGAGAAAACTCGCTAAAATATTTAAAATTCGTAAATTTCGCACTACAGCCTTCCATCCGCAATCAAATGGATCTTTAGAAAGATCACATCACGCATTAGGAGAATATTTAAAACAATATGCGAACGAACAAAAACAGTGGGATCGATGGATCAGCCTCGCAATGTTTAATTATAACACTAATGTCCATGAAGCAACAAAACATACACCGTACGAATTAATTTTCGGAAAAATAGCTAGAATTCCTTCGAATGAGCTTTTAGCTCCGGAAGATAAAATGGCAAATTACGACGAATATTTAATAAGTCTAGTAACACAACTCCATGCCATTCAAGGGAACGCTCGTAAAAACGTTATAGAAGCAAAATGCAGGTCAAAAGAGCACTACGACAAAAAGGTCAACCCTCAGAATTTCAAGCCCGGAGATTATGTGTTTCTATTAAAAGGGCCAAAACCAGGCAAATTCGGAGATCATTACACAGGGCCTCATGAAATATTGGAAATACTAAACAAAAACAATGTAAAAATTAGAATAAAGAAAAATAGTCGAGTCGTACATCCCAATCGATTGCGAATCTCCCATATTAAAACAATTAATGAACAACTGACAGCAAATAAAAATAAAAAATTTTTTGTGTGAAAAAAACAAAAACAAAAAACAAAAAAAAATATATATATACCTATCCAAATAATATTTGGAACTAAAAATTTCAGATGGATCGAGAAACCAGAAGAATAATTATAATGATCTTATTAGCAGGCTTACCATCAGCATATGGAATAATAGGATATGACTGTGGCTCGGCATCCGATAATCTTACAACATTATCGTTATTAACCATAGAAGAGTGCGATATCCCTCAACAACATGTAAATTCCAGTAGAATTTATATGCAGCTATTGCAAATCAATGAATTCGAATCAGTAAAAGTAATACAATGCAAAGTCGAGATCGACCGTTTAATTAAAAAATGTGGTATGTTTTCGCACACCATGGATGTATTCAATGGAAAATATGCATATGTACAAGAAGTATCTCGTGAAGCATGTCAACGCATGCACACTTATGGTACTTTTCAATTATCTGACACATATATAACTGGACTCAAACCTAATCAAACCACAACTCGACCTGTAATATTAGCTGGTCGTTTAGATAACGATGGAGTATGTTCCGGAAGCGTTTATTCCGATCCGTATGGAACATGGGCTGAGGTTATCGTATTAGATAGTATCAAAATAACGTTGCAAGATTACGTAGCCGATGTGCGAATAAACACCAATAAAGTGCAACTTAGATCAGGCGTAGCCTGCGAACTCAGCGCCACTCATTGCTCTGACATAGAGGGAGGGGATACCTTCTGGGATCCTGTACCTGCGGATTCTTGTAAATTTTCCAATTACGGGATATTATATGAAGGATATGCCGACAAAATCATAGACAGTATAAATCAACAAGCTCAAGTAGTTTATTCACTGACCACACAGAATACCCT
>NW_021851683.1:0-433 GCF_003651465.1 Formica exsecta | reverse complement strand
ATAGTGAGTTAGTGAGTACAGCAGTCAGTCAAGTAAGGATGACTGACATTAGCGAATTTTTCGTAAATCCATTAAATAGGATCAAAATCATCTGAATCTCTGAATCTTTAGATTTTGATGGTACAAATTATGTCGCGTCGTGTGTACAAGTAGCGATTGATTCTGCTCGTCGCAAAGGGTACTTTACTCTTGAAACTGAGAGGGGTCGGGGTTAGTTTTCGAAGGAACGGCGGGGGTACAAAATCTGTAACTTTAGATTTTGAAATCATATCGCATCGTGTGTACAAGTAGCGATTGATTCTGCTCGTCGCAAAGGGTACTTTACTCTTGAAACTGAGAGGGGTCGGAAGTAGTTTTCGAAGGAACGGCGGGGGTACAAAATCTGAATCTTTAGATTTTGATGGTACAAATTATGGCGCGTCAAGTGTATAAG
>NW_021851682.1:0-204 GCF_003651465.1 Formica exsecta | reverse complement strand
AAATAATTACAAGTATCATCCGAATAGTTGTAACCGATCTGTAGAGACTGTTGATGATAGTGATAACAAGGATGAATGAAAGTTTTGACACATTTGTTTGTAATTTTGTATTAAATAATAACTATGTTCGAATAGTGGCGTTTTATTTGCTTCATTTTGTATCGAATAGAATGCATAAAATAATAAGGTTGTAAGTTTAACAAA
>NW_021851681.1:0-483 GCF_003651465.1 Formica exsecta | reverse complement strand
TTCCAACTTTTCCGCATACAAAAGTCTAATTCTGACTGCATTACCGTGAGCTAATCCATACATGAGATGTATGTCTGCCATTTCATTGTTTGACCAAACCATAGTTTTCACTTAAACGTACTTCTATCGTTAATAGTACTAACGTACGATACGAATACCTTACCTTCACTGAACACAAGATATGAACCGTATCACTTACAACACAAATAATACGAGTTTATGTTTACAAATTAACAAAACCTTAAATCCTTTAAATCATGTACATAAACAGCAAACCGATATCCAAGTATGTTATCTTAACTCTATTGGAAAATAAAACAAGCTATAATTTGAAAACAAGGTCATATCGGACATATGTTTATATGAACTTTTTCTCTTATTTTTGTATCCTGAATCCCCCATTGCAATACTTCCCATTTTTTAGGATACACTCTGTATATACAGGGTGTCCTAGACCACTTGTACACCCCTTTTCTTTCAAAA
>NW_021851680.1:0-533 GCF_003651465.1 Formica exsecta | reverse complement strand
TTTTTTTTTTTTTTTTTGACATTCGCGTATACTATTCCTTCGTTGTTTTCATTTGCTCACTATATTACTACTCATTTTTGTTCTGCAATTTGAAAATTGCGAAGTATAAAATCATTTTTATAACAAATTTTAAAAATAACATTTCTCGTACCATAATTTGTAATAACATCATTTGTGAGGATTAATATAATTTATTTCTCTCAAAGTAGTTAAAAAATCTTATCAAACGTACGTATGTATGTAATTGTACTATGTAAGTTCTCTTTCTATCTGAAATCAAAAGGCCAATCAATCCATTCATCTCTCGATCCGCATGTATATACATAATTACGAATCGCGACGATTTATTATATTGTGTATATGCGCGTATATTCGTATGTGTGTGAACGTTTGTCTCATTTGTTTTTTCTCTTTTTTTTTTTTTTTTATAAATACAAACCAAGATAAATCAGACATGTACGATAACGATCGCGTATTCTCCAGGAATCATTTACAAGATACGATCGAAAATATGTAACGCCGTGTGTGTCGTC
>NW_021851679.1:966-1898 GCF_003651465.1 Formica exsecta | reverse complement strand
AAAGGATACTTACAATTAATTCTTCGAGTATTTCAATGCGGTTCACAACGAGATGTCAGCTGCGTTTTATATATCAAAATCCCATTCCTTGTACATCATTTCTTCATGATCTCTCAGACGATGATCCAAATCTATTGTATTAGATTTCTTCAAGCCGATTTCTCGGCCTTGTACCATTTGTACAATTGAAGTCACAGGAGTGTTTGTCGATAGCGCCGGGACACGGACATCTATGGGTTTGTAACGTTTGCGTAACGAATGTCTTAAACTTTCAAGTCGCGCGATTCTGCCAAACAGCGATTGAATTCCGCGCCTCTGTTGTAATATCGCGAGTCGGTACTGTTCTTCCAACCACTCGAGACACTCAAGGCACGTTCTTTCCCATAACCCGCATGAACACGCCGAGTCCACCTCTATGAAATCCTCCCATAGATATTGTTCTAATCGCGCAATGTATTTGGGTTTCTCCATATTTCCAATTCAAGTCTTTTTCACAACACAAGTTTTTGTCCAGCTTATACAATGCAAATTGGGCACATATTGCAGGGCATTATCTGATACAGCGGTTTTCTACACTCTGCACAAGACGATCCCAGGATTAGTGCATAAATTGCACTTTCATGTTCTCGCACAACACGAATATTCGAAAATAAGTCTGAAATTCGCATAAAACAGTCTGTGCAAAATTTTTCGTTGACGTCTCACTTTTATAATAAAAGTATATACAGCACGTTTTCACCGCAACTAAACTATTTATTTCAACTCGGTTTAAAGTACGTTGCTTTATGTCCGTAATAATATCAATACTGCAATGACTATTGTAATCGGAATCCTCCGAAAGTACGCGATCTTCGTCTGATGAATCGTCCAACAAATTCTCAAATGCCATCAAGTTGTCATCTTCGAGAATGACATCCTCGTCATCATCAATA
>NW_021851679.1:0-894 GCF_003651465.1 Formica exsecta | reverse complement strand
AAGAGGGAACGCGAAGGTACGATGCCGCGAGGAGGCGTGGGAGAAGGATAGCGCGAGACGTCCGCAATGTGTAGAAAAGGGATAGCGCTAATGATATTGTATGGGCGTGGGAGAAGGATAGCGCGAGGCGTCCGCAATGTGTAGGAGAAGGATAGCGTCCGCATGCTAAGTTTGCAAACTGTCCATATCTATTACACTGTTTTTATTCATACATAAAGGATGGGTTAAATAATTAAATTCACAGATAAATAGTAAAATAACTTATTTATTACAAGCATCGTGAAGAATATCATTTACAGCACATGTCAATAACTCGCAATCTATGAGCGATTCGCTGTTAAACATATCACTTTCATGTATTGTTTGTGCAGCGTCGCATACATTAGCGATATTATTACGTTGTAAAACAGTTACAAATTGTTTGAATTTTTCATTTACAATATGCGTATTTTCGCAAAGCCAGTAATACATATGATCCATGCATTTTTCAAAATCAAATAAATATAATAGAGTTGGCGGTTTCACGTATAAAGAATTATTGGATAATCCGATTTTTATAATATTCGAATCAGATATTTTAACTACTTCGAATGTTAAATCTCGAATCCGCAATGGGATTTTAGTTGATTGTAGAAACCGTTCAATGTCCCCACGTTTCTGCATCAGCGATTTCCATGTTTCAAAAGGCAATATTATTTGATTGCCCCGATTATCGCCGAGAACCAATTCCACGCAAGATACAGCTCCAGCGTTTATTCCAATGTCCAAATATTTGTATGACGTCGGGGTTAAGGCGTATCGTCTTCCGAGTATACGAACAGCACGACGAGGGTCGGATGAAATGCTAGAGAGTAAAAAAATATTATTTTATATAAATATTTAAAAGGTGTAAAA
>NW_021851678.1:0-266 GCF_003651465.1 Formica exsecta | reverse complement strand
TGTGAAAGATAATAATTAAAGTGATCATACCTGTCATGCTCCTTTAGAAATTTTAAAAAATGCCTTTTCTCCAAATTCTCATTTTGTTGATTGCAGTCAGATACTGCACAATATAGATTTTCTTTGGCACTCATCTTTATTTTTATTTTCTTTTCAATGTTCTTCTGGTTGTTACCGCAATACACGTACACTTGAAACAGAGCTAAGATCAAAGTGCTTTTCCTGCAAGAGAATTGAAGACCTGTAAAATATTTATACAGATCAAC
>NW_021851677.1:1209987-1251490 GCF_003651465.1 Formica exsecta | reverse complement strand
ATAAAGTCCAAATTATAGCAGCGTCCAAAATATAATTAATATTTCATGCGGAATATTTTATGCCGGGTTGCTCCGCTGGTGCAGGATGCCTCTCCTAGGCCTCCTCCTCCTCTCAGAATGTCAGGGTCGCTACGTTGATCTATAATCTCTATAACATACAAAGAGAAGATGCAAATTGTAATAACGCTCAAAATAATTCATATTTCAAAAATTTTATTATACGCATTGAATTTTATGCGATGTCGCGATATATATACACAAAAATATTAAATTTTATATATAAGTATATATTTTAAATTAATTTTAAATTAAAGATAAATTTTTTCGCAATTCCGGTTTTTTGTTTAGATTTCTGAGTAGCATCCCACGAGATATAAAAGAAACTCAATATTCTTACGCTCCAATATTGCAAGAGATATCGTGATTTTTTAATTATTTTTATCTATTATTATTTATAAAAATTAAATGGCGCATTTTATAATATTTTATATATAACACATACATATATAATATTCTAATAATATGCCATGAGCAGCTCTCATTGAGATATCCACTTTTAAAAAGGTATGTTAAATTGATCGTCACCCGATGTTTCCTCCCTTCTCTTTGTTCATCTTTCGCTACTTTTTTAGAGAACTCAAATCTCACTCACTTGAAAAAATACGATTAATTACGTTCGCGTACTAATTATTAAGATATGACGATTACACAGCACGCCCGACATTAATAGCACGTGACTTTATCATATTGCGATGGGAGAAAAATTATGATCCGTGCTTCGCGTTCCATAATCACGTATCTAAATTCATTCATTGCCGCAGTGTTAGTTCTCGCTAACGAATACACTCTCATGTTTTAGGAAAATCTTAATTGCTATCTCGCATAGGGATGTGAATATAAGTTAAAATTAAAGATAGATATCCGCACATTATATCTTATTAAATATTATTTATCGAAACAGTATTTCGCGCACGTAAATTTTTATTAAACAAGAATCGAACCGACAAGTAATAAAAATTATGAACTATTTTCTTGTGATAATTATTCCTTTAAATACACTTGGATATATTTTTTCTCGTTTTTTTTTTTTATTTCGAATTTTTCGCTTATTTAATAATTCATCATTTCCAAATCGAAAACGTGAATACGCAAATTACCGGATGATTCATAATAGAAAGCTGTAATATATCGTTTAATAATACATTTATTTTGCAATACCTGAAATGAATCGCATAAAAAATACTAAATTATCATTATATACTTTTCGACATCGCATCTTAACTAGCTACTAATTCTCTCGTAATATCACGCGGTTTCAAAGTAAAATTTCCAATGTCATTCTCGAACTTTTCAATCATTAATAAAACGTGAATACGGAACGAATCGATTCCTACTGTCGAATGGCATTGTGATGTATTTAATTAATAAATACCGTCGTTATTAACTGCGTACTTTAATTTTTACCAACAATATAATTATACATTCGGCATTTATACATCGTCGTAATTTATCAAAACCCTTGTTCCGCGAAATTTATTTGATCAGAATTATGCGAATAGTCGGCAAAATGATGACATATTTTCGAATATTGCATTCTGTGGATATTTTTCTTTGATTTTATATATTTATTCTCATTTCATATAGTTCATATATTTATTCATTTACATTATGCATAATGCAAGACAGTAAAATTATCCTAAAAGACACGTTAGGATAATAGTAACAAAAGTAGCATTATCACGGCGAGTGGCGTGTAAATTTGGCCGTGCAATTTTCGAATATTGTAGTTTTCGCAATAGTTTTATATTGTAGTTCTCCGCAATATAATAAAATGCCCATGATATCGATTGTATTATACAAAACGTCGCGTGATTGTCATATATTGCTAATTAGTGCGCGTGCGATCCTAATTATTTGTGTTTTCACGAGTGTCTTGTGAATGCTTTTCTAAAATGTCTTGTGAAAAAGCAGCAAAGATTGAACACAAGAGAAGAGAAAGACGTTAAGCAACGGCGAAGCATCATATATCGGTGAGTGTTAAATTAAATTTATTTCGGACTAAACAGATCCCCTTTACTGTTGTTAAGCTTTTTTAACAAAAAAAAAATTCTGAGTTATTTTTAGTAGAGCCTGTTTAATATTAGCAAACTTGAAATTTTTACTCCAAAAATACTCCCAGCTCTCTTCAACGATGTAAAATATGCGAACTCTGAGCTCTAGATTAGTTCGATTTATTTAAAATGACGCGACCATCGATATTCCTGAGGTCGATTAAACGATCAGACGGATCAAAAATCGGTTTGGAAAAAAAAAAAGATAAAAGAACACGAAATACTTTTTTAGCAATTCGTTGGTGAACGTATATCAAATGTCTTGGGCTCCTCGGGATTATTACAGTGTGTGTTACTTTAAAAACGTAATCCTTTTTCTGGAGTGGAAAGAATGATAATATTTGTTCAATACATATATTAATGATGAGAGTATGAACTATTCGGTAAAACTGCATAAAAGATAACATATCTCCGATTTTATCGTAACTTAAATATTCTGTAGGGGAGGTACTTTTGAATAATTCCGCGCAAGAAATAAGTGAGGAACGGCATTGGTTTAGAAGATATAACAAAGTGGCGATAAAATCGGAGGTGTATTATCTTTTATGCAGTTTTACCTAATCCTATATTCATAAAGAATATTTCAAAAGAGATAAACACAACAGTGCATTTTTAATGCAATTTAAAGAAATGACGTTTGATTAAAATTAAACACAAACCATAGTTGATGGAATAAAATACATTTCAAGCGTTTAAAATTATATGACGCATAATGCTCGATATGTTTCCTTTTTATTATTCATCTCATTTGCATGAGTTTGGAAAATATTATTATTTCAGAAAAACATAAATTTTGAGCGTTATCTCTTGCCCGAAGCGTATTGCTTCATCCCTACACCATTGATTTTTACGTTAAACCGTCTGTTTTTGCGCACTTTGCGAAGGATAGAGCGTCCAAGATAACAAAAGGCACTATGTGAAATGTTTGTACCATAATATTTAACTTTGGAAAATAAGAATCTTATACGAACGAATTTTCTTTCTCCTTTTCTCTGTCAATTCCCGATAACGGACGACTCTAATGTAAGATTTTTATATTACACTCTGTATAATTTGTTCATTCGAGAAAATGTTTGCTGATTAAATATATATTCACGGCGAGTTAGCAAGATATTGCGCAATGCTCCGAACTTCTAATAAAAGCGAGACAAATCGAGAACTTGGCTGGAAAAAGGAGAGAGGCATGGCCGCGTCGTCCGCGCGGCAAACTCTCCGCGGAAAATTATGACGTCTGCTGGTGGTGAAGGCTCTCCGTTCACTAGCACGCGATCCTTTTGTGACCGCCTATTGTGCGTTCCCGAAAACGCGTAAGCGCCGTCCCGACGTGTTGTCGGCCGATGCCACCGACACGTTGATCACTTGCGGTCTCTCCTCCTTCCCTGCTCACGATAATCGCGCGCTTATAGTACTTGCTCTAAACTTTGCCAGCCGGCAGTTCCGATCGATGCTTCCTTCTGTTCGTCCCGAAAGCACCGCGCTATCTTTCTTCCCGGCGTACGCGAGTCTTTTCAAAAGCCACCCGGTGGTTTAATGCGCCCCTTCGTCGCCGTCGTCGTCGTCGACGGAATAAAACTTTCAGTTGCACTTCTGTAAATTTAATTTTCCACTACAGACGCCGCGACGGACGTCGTTACGGCGACGATTTGTTGCTGTGTGCAAGAGCACACGCCGATCCACTCGCGACGCGAATCTGAGAAAAGAGAGACGAAATATTACCGCGACGGCATGAAAAATTGCCCAAGTACGGTACGTTGGGAGGTATTTCGAAAGATTCAATTTCCCCCGCGAGCTGGATTTTTCCTTGGGACGTTCTTACAGTAATTGGGCATCCCGATAAAACATTCAACTCCGTCTTAACCCAGTTTCCCTCGTTCCTTGCTTCATCGTTAATAAATATTATACGGAGGAGAGAGCAGACGAGATGCAAATGATTTATCTAGTGCGCTTCCGTACTTTGCAAACAGAATCGGCATTAATCCGTGAACATTGGAATGGTCTAGGAGGCTCTATTAATTATTCGCATGTCGATTGATCGGACCATCAATTTCTGATGTCGCATAGGATGAGATATTCCTAACTCTAAAATGTCCATCAATAAATACAATGATAAGAAACGGCAAGACGCATGAAACGTGAATGATAAATATTAGCAATGTATTAATAGAAAAATAAAATCAATTGTAATATATATTTATACTTTTGAGCTCGTTCTTGTTATGAACATCGAGATAAAAACGAAATTAGATGCATTACAATGATCCAGAGTTTATTATAAAATCTCGAAATTTCGATATAATTTTATAATAAGTTTGAAATTTTGCTGCAATTTTGAGCACTGTTATATCATTAATCTCTCTCTATCTCTCGTTAACCTCTTGTATCTTAAATTTTCGGTATAGATGTTCCACTTCATGCTCAAACCAAGCGTGAAATCCGACTAGAATACGAATACTCCGTAAATTTTGTGCAATATGTACGTAATCCTCACGTCAATATTAGTATGCCGAATTAATATATCGGTTGGGCAATAGTGGAAATTGTACTATACTCATCTCTCTTTTTTCCTTTTTTTTCTCCCTTTCGCATATACATGTTTCCGATTTCGATCCCGAATATCTAGAGACTTTCCGCGGCAACCACCGGGAGCATTCTAATCCGACGAATTTTCCAACAGGACGGATCTAATCGTACGAATTAAACGAGAAAGTGTTCATATATTTTGCCTTATCTCAGACCTCCGTAATCGTTTCCGAATTACGCCGAACAAACTGGAACGCGCCGGTGTTTCCGCCCTATTTACATGTCTCCCGGGATTCCCCCGAGCTCGAGAATAAACAAGCCTGTTTCTCGTCTTTCTTTCGATCAGTAAATACCACGACGTGAATTGTAGGTTGTAAACTCTGTTTCTCCCTTCCCGAAGTCGACATGCTCCACCTTAATCTTTAATTCCGCACGTTCGACGCTCTCTCAGCCTTACTGCATCCTCGTAAAAATATTCAACATCTATTTATATACAGTTGGCTTTTTCACGACGTGAACTTTCAATTGAATGTGGCGAAATTTTTGTTAGAGATTGAAGGTATACACGGTCTTTCTCTTTAAATTATTTCAGAATAATTTTATCTTTAATATTTTTTTTTATTTAATGACATAATATTAATATTTGCCACTCTAAATAAAATAATAAAATCTTAAGTTAAATTAAACTTTAAACCTTCGCTACGCGCGCGCCTGTGTTGTTCTAGTTCATGTATAAAATTCAAATGCGCGTATCTGAGATCGTTCGTGAAAAATATCTGCATAATCAGATTCTTCGATTAATCTGAAGTTGACTTTTTCACCAACAAAAACTTGATTACTTATCTTTTTTGCAACTTTTTTTCAGCATTCAATATTAATTATCTCAACAAAGTAACGAAGTTTTAACTTACGATTCTCCTTAAGTAAAGCGCGCTTGAGATTAACCGAAGAATAAAGTTTTGTCATCTATGAACTGCTTTCAAGTTTCGCGAGAAGCTCTCTATTATAATCTCGAGACTCGTTTTGCCCAAAATCCTCGAATTTTCAAACTTGAATAGCTGTGCATGTTTTAATGGGATAATATCGATGTCACCCTATTAAAACAATCGCCACTTTTATTAGTTTGCGCTCTAATATCTGTCTATTGCCAGCCAAACTTTAATGTCATTCGCCATTCGATCTGCGCAGAAACGCTTATAAAGGCTGTCGGAAACTCACGAAACAAGTCGAGTCCGAACGGTTACTTCCTGGCAGTTTAATGGCCACTTCAATCGAGTTTGCGGCCTCGTCCCCTTCTTGTCCTCGACTTTTAAAAAAAGGAGAGAGACAGGATAAACGGAACGAAAGAAAAGATCCAATTTACTCGTAATCGCGTCACCGCTTTGGAGACGATTAATCTCCCCTTGCTCCTTTTCTCTTCTGCCTTACCTTACTTTTCCCTTCCGCGGTGATATTGTGTTATGATGTTTTCATGCTGGCTTTTCAATGTATTAACGGAGATAAAGATACGAAATAAATGTTGGCTTTGCGTGTCAGTAAACCAGATCGTAAATGCAAATATCTCGTCAGCAATTCAAGCAATCGTTAAAAGAATTGTTTGTGTCAGAATCATCGAAAGAATAATTTTTATTTTAACAAATATATAAAATCTGATATATATAACAATATATTTTATTTATTTTTATAAAATGTAAACCGCAAAAAAAATATACGTTATCGAGAGATAATTACATGTTTTTATTTTAACAAATATATTCAAGAGATAATTATTATTTTATGTTCCTGTGGCAACTATCTTTTCTAAAGCAAAGCTTATATAGAATCCAGTTGGCAAGCTTTTGAGCAATATACACACGCGTGTAAATAGAGTCTTGAGCAGAAAGGTGATGCGTTATGAATAGCAAAAGCAGGATGAAATCTGGGTCAGTCTCATGGAGGAAGATCGGCGCGCTTATGGCTAGGCTGTCGACCGATAGATATTAGAGACCCGTTGACTGGGGTCTCTCGGAGTCTCTTAATGCTTCTTAATTAACATCGATGAGAGGCTCGCCAATGTGCATCCCTTTACCGTTTTACCGTCTTACTACCTCGCTAACAGGTTGTGGGAATTTCCGCGGTTGTGCAGGGTGACGAGAGAGATTGGTGGACAGAGAGCGAGCACGATTTACGAGCGCCGTATCTTTTACGTTGCATCTAAAATGCATCCGCTTCGACGTGAGAGCGGTAACATTTTGATCCGACGTTGTACACATCACCGGCAGGTGCGAGACGTAAATGACAAAGTTTAAAATTAACTCTTGATTTCAAAAAGCAATATGTTAAAAGAATAAATTTTATAAAAAATAGAAATATATATATAGGCGTGTGTGTGTGTATTTATTATTTTCGCATTTAAGTTAATTTTACGCTATAAAAAATGTTAGGTCAAAATACACACACACATACATACATATATATATTTTCTTTTTTAATTAAAAAAAATACAAAAGGTTGAGTTTTTTTAGTTTAAACGCATATTTTCATTATTATTTGGGAAAAACTTGAAATTTCTTTATCGTTAATAAATTATCATTACTCAAACTGAAGGCACCTGTATACCTGTTGAACATGATATTTTGCTTGCAAACATATTTCGTTACACTAATTAGATATAGTTAAAAGTACAACAGAGATCTACATATTTCAATGCAGTGAAAACGTAACCAACTCATTTAGAAGTACAATTCTTCGTTATATTACAAAAGCGAAGAGGAATATTATTCTGACGTAGTCAGCAGCGTAAAACAGCCGCATATTTTTTCCAGCTTCGTTATTAATTCTGAATAGTCGGATTCTTTGTTATAAAAAAAAGCCAAATGGGAAATACTGGCAATTTTCAATTTAAACTTAAAAAATTAAGTAAAGACATCAATTTTTTCTGTATATGAAATAATACTACTTAAAAAAGAATTAAATATATTTTTCTCATTTTGCCACTTTGCCAATCATTCATATAAATTAAATTACCGTCTATATAGAGGCGTTTTTTTATATCCAACAAATGAGGTTTAAAATTCATTAAAATATAAATTTATGAATATAATAAAAAAGATATATGGTTGATAAATGACCTGTTTCTTTGACGATATAACGCTCGCATATTTTTTCATAATATATTTTGTTTAATAAAACTAATAGATAGTTTTAAAGAAATTAAGATATTATCCTTTGATAGTATTTTAATAATTTTATGCTAAACTTATATTTAGGGAAAAGAAAAAATTTAAAGTTGTGTTTATGTATTATTATAAAATATTGGAAGAATATTATTTAAAAAATATTATAAGAGAGATTTCAAAGATCTTTTTATACCAATCATATATCTACGAGTTAAGAGACAGTACAGCCCGAAACATTATTTTATCTGACATAGATGCCTTATACCATTTCGTGTGATATCACATCCCACATGCAGAATCTGGCAAAGCATGAGCTGCTAATTTCACGGAATTTCGTTCTTTCTTTCTTTTCGCGCGAACCAAAACCCCTTTCATCTCGCGCGAAACTGCTTAAATTACGCCGATTTCACACTTCGGTGACCATCACAGTCCGTGCGCTCATACATACATATGTACGTCCCACCAAAGCCGACCTTTGAGTCTTTTCCCCTACGACTAACGACCAATTGGCAATCCAGTTGAACTATTTGGAAACTAGTTTCGAACTGACGTTGTTATTCCGGCTTTTGCTGAATCCTATCTCGTCTTTTTTGCCCTTTTTTTTTTTGCCTCTGTAGACGTCATTGTTGCCCTCTCCTTTTGGTAATTAACAATAAGTCAAAAGTAGGAATATGCAAGTGTGGCTTAACAATCAAGGCTATTATGAAAATATATTAATAAATGATTTGAAATCGAGTGTAAACATCGATCCAATAGTTCCAATATTTTTTAAATACACATACACAGAGCAACTTCGACTTTTAGACAATACACGTACATATAATTTATTTTACACATTTCACTAACTCTTAGCTCTAGTCTATTTGTTCATAAAAAAAAATTATTACCAAAAGTTTCGTCCTTAATTTTATCGTCGTATCGCTTTGTATCGTCCGCTCTCTATGAAATTAATCTTCTGTAAAATACGCTTCAATACTTCCGTGCTAGTTCGCGCTTTTAAATCCGAACGGAGCTTTTCTATACATTACTCTCTGGTACAGTTTGTCGGAAGAGAAATATACCGATCAATTTGATACCTTTATTTTCTATCGTGAAAGTTGATTGAGTTGCTGCGGGTTGATTGAATTTTTTTCACGTGATCAAATGGAATCAACCATTGTCCGGAGGATTTAGTTTACAGCATCAAGTAGTTCGAATTCGCGATAGGGCGACTAATAAGTCTCCATTTAATGTCGACGTAATAAGTTATACAAATATGGGTTTATCTATAATAAACGAAACAAAATGTTTATTGATTAGTAAAAATTTAATATATATTGACTCTTGCCCATAAATTATTTTAAGATAATATAAATTTTTCAAAAATCTTTTTTCATGTACTTCATCATCATCTTATTATTTTAATGATGGTAATAATTATTTGATTAGTTGCTTGTTGCAATAAAAGATAAGAAAGCAATATGCTTTAGACTTGAGAAGAGGAAGAAGAAGGAGAAGGAATAATAATTTCCAAGTTATGATCGATGAATCGGCTCTCGTCTATAGAAACTATCGCTATTCGGAAGCGGCCTCTATTGTTCAAGTTTTCGCGATGGCATTCGTCTAATCGGGAGGATAAAAATCTTATTCCCTGATCGTAAGATACTTTCGCACCGCGCCAAATTAGATTGAAGGGTGAGAGAGGAGGATTTCGCGAGTGCAATCGGCTGAATCGCAACTGCATTTCTCGCAGAGAAAAATTCACCGTCGCGTGACGGACTATCGAACTTAGGACAGGCGTTTATCGTCGAAATGGAGAAAGTCAAAATTGACTTCCGGGATATCGTGGATGCCCAATGAAAGGTTACGGAGGAACGATATTATCGGTCGCTGCTAATTCGTCGATATTACTTCAGCACTTTGCCGAGAAGTTCGCCGAGAAGGAAAAAGAGGATGAAGGAGCGAGTATAAACGCGCCCGGTACCTATGCGAGTTCAAGTCACGACTGGATACGAGAGGACTCGCCGCTTTCTTGAAGCGATCGGAGTTCTGCATCGAGAACAGAAAAAAAAGAAAGAAAAACGTAGCAAAGAAGTGGGATTACAGTGCACCCATTTCTCGGAGAACTCTACAAAGTCTACATAATAAAACAATGCTAAATAAGAAAGGTAACAATTTCAAAAAAGGTAATCACACACACGTACTCTCACGAATCGAAAAGTTCACCGGAGAAAAAGACTTATTTAAGATATGAAGAACTGGATAATACAATTACACTTTTTACGTTTCCACTTTTGTAGTGTGTGTATTCTTTAAAAAAATAATTATCCACACGTGGTTTGATGGCTCGCGGTCTCGTTGAAAAAAAAAAAAAAAAAAAAAGCATTAAATTTCCAAACTTGATTTTTTTTTAAAGTCATTATAATATAATTGTCTTTTTCAGAAATATATTTGGTTTCTTTTCTAAATTGTACGCTTATATTTGCGTTGATTTTTCAAAAATACTCTATTATTAGTAGCCCACAAGTTATTCGCGATAAGCTTGTAACACGGCAAATGTGCAGAAGGAAGGGAAGGAAGGAAGGAAGGTAGATGGCGAAAAGTAGCGGAAAGAAAAACGAGAATGAGCTAATAAAAACGTCGACGTTTCTCCACAAGCTCAATTTCTACGGAATGCGAACGAAGCACGATCCACTTTTCTACTTTATCCTTCGACGTTCGGTCGTTTAACCCTTTAGCGTTACGGCGTAAAAAGATTCTACGGTACGCTTCCAGGGATTGTATCATACTTGAATTCACACATCGCGCCTTAATAAATGGCGAATATCCGATGATGGATTTTATATTTACAAGCATAAACGCCCCAGCATGATGCAAAGCTATACGACAAAGAAATGCTTGTTTCATTAGCGGTCGATATTTTTAAGGTCTCGTTACTTGATCATTTATTCTGGAAATGACCGCTTAATTGATTGATTGTTACGGTATGTTACAAATTAAGAAATTTTGTAATGGAAAATTTTTCAACTTTCTAATCTTTAAAAAAGTATAAATAAAAATAATAAAGAATAATGAAAAATATACATTATTAAAATAATTCCTCGACAATTGTGAAACAACTCTTCTGTAAACTCTTTTCTATTTGATTGATCGCCGTATATTCCGTAGATTGTCATCCGTGTATAGTAAGTTATTTATACGCGCAGAGGAGAGAGAGAGAGAGAGAGAGAGGGAATAAATTTTGTGTTGATAAAAACAAGGATGTTTCGGACACGAATCTCCTAGCTAGACTAATTAACATTTCACGAGATATTTCGCTTCAACTTTGCTCTTTGCGCACGGTCGTAAATCGTTATATTAGACTTTAATAAATTTCGAGGATGCAGCGTGCGCAAAGGTGCTCGCTGCTCGTCAAATGTGCTACGGAAATTAAGAGGATTCCGTAGCCGAATAAGTACATCTCGTGCATTCGTATATTCATATATTCGTATCTCCTGCGTCGAGAAATTTAACGGGGAAGAAAATTTATTTCCCTTTTGTCTCTTGCACATCATATATATTATTTCCGAATATGTAAAAAATTATTTTAACAAACAATTTAACGACGAGCACAAAACGCGCAAGCAAAATGGAGAAATGATAAATTAGCCGGAAAAACGTGGATCTTTTCTTGTCCAGCACAATTTTCTAGGAACGCGAAGTCGTTGCGACGATGCGCATTTCTGACTTTAACATCCGACTCATGCCGTCTGCGTTCCCGACATTAAATTCCCTAGTGCATCTCGAGAATAATTCAAAAACCGACAGCAAGATTACGTTCTTACAACGAATTAATTCTCATGAAAAATTAGAGAAATATACGTGCAAAATGTGGCGGGTGATAACTTCCCAAGAGAGAGTTTATTATTCAATTATCCTCTCTAATTTCAGATCTTAAATTTCTTTCTTTTCTTAAATACGCAATATACAATTAATCCATTTTTTACTTCCATTTTTTTCGGACAAAATAATTTTTTTCTTAAATTTTTTCGAAAATAAAAACATATGCAAGCGAAAAAAATACTACGGAAAGTATAAAATAAACTAATACTGTGAAAAAAAAAAATATAAAAAGACTGTACTGATTATTTCAAAAATAATAAAAAGTTCGTTCTCTATTTTAAGTTTTATTTCGACTTAATTTTTCCTCACAAAGATTACAGCTTGACGGATTAAGGTAGTCCAAAGAGTGTAATCTCGGAGATGGATGATTTAATGAATAGTTAACATTTAATGCAAGCGCTGGCGAAATGAATAAAGCACGGTCCACACGTGGAAAAACACGCTATATCGCTATCTTTTTTTTTCTAACATCATCTAAATTTTTTCTTTACAAAATTTTTCTTTATAAAAATCAAATATACTATAAAATATTTTTTTATGATTAACGTTTCGTCTTTTTAGGATTTCAGGCATTTAGAATTTATTCTAAATAATATGCACAACTGCATAAAAATAGTAATTAAATATATCATACTAATTGCAATATTTACATGATAATTATGTGACGTACAGTGCAAAAATGTATAACATAATTTAAACAAGTGAATTATATATAACTAGGTAAACTCAATTAAATTAACTGGCAACATAAAACTTCGCATTTTAAATTTAATTTATACAAAAGCACTATTCGCGGTGAAATAATTTATGCTCGCATAATACCTCTAATAAAATTTCGAATAATTACGGCCATTAATAAAAAAAAATTAATTTTTTCCGGCAATTTTAATTAAAATAAATCACAATAATCAAAAGTCTGATGTCATGAAACGTGCACTATAAAGCGAATTCTCAAAGCGAATTCTAATTCGATGAACATTCTCCCGCTTCTCGTGAATAGATTGTCTGCAGTCAAACGTCTCGTCTAATCCAAAGGGAGAACATCTGCATCCGTAAATGGCCATCCACTCAGTTCTAACGGGATTTCACGACATCTTCGCGACGAATACCGACGCGACATCGTGCATACGGATATCCCCGTATTGTCTCCCGTCTTTCCTCGATGTACCGTCCGACCCTTCGAAATTGCTGTCCTTCCACTTCCAGTTATTACTTAACTATGTCGCGACAGCTGGAATGAGACATGAACGACGCGACGTACATTGCAACTTAAGCAGGAATTTCATTCCTGATCTGACATACATTTAATCCAATCGATACGTGTCCTTGGAATTGTCTAAAATTTGCAATTACAACGTGATTTCCCTAACGCATTACTTGTATGTGTGGCGTTGGTAATAATTGCTTTTATTGTCTAATCGTACTTGTTTTTTTAGTCAACAAAAGTAAAAAAAAAAAATTATCCTATGTATTCATATGCAAATTATTTAACATTGAAATCAACATATATCGATATATGAAAAAATGCGACAAAATGTAATTCTTATTAGGCAATAATCATAACAAATTATTTTTCTATAATAGAAAAATTATTTAACATCTTATTGTTAAATAAGATACGAACCTATCTCTGGATTCATTTTACAAGAAGCGAGATCATCGAGATATTGAACGAGGCAACGCGCGAAGAGAATGAAAACGTACGTCTTGCGTATTACAGACTGCGCAATATTTCGAAACGACATAAACGGAACAATATTTGAACTCTTTGCCACATTTGTTTTGATAAAAAACCACGAAAAAATTAGGAGAGAGACACGATATCCCATCATTATTAGAAAATATGATGATATTGGCGTCACGAGGGAAATAGGTATCACGATAGTGCGGCGAATTAAATAAAGGGAAATGTGAGATGGTCAATATAGCGTTGGTTACAATTTTAGCAAATATAATTGCAAGAAGCGATTACTTTAGCGTCTTTTACAGATTTTCCTTATTACAAATCATGCATATTTTTTGGGGAAGAAAAGTTTTTAATTTTTCTACGTAGTATAGATATATATATACACTATTTATTTATATATACTTATATATACTATTTATACATTTAAATATATATATATATATGTGTATAAAATATCACATATATTAACATATAATAGTTTCTTTCGCACAAATGCTCTTATTGTTATAATGTATATTAGTTGAATATCAAATACAATTTAATCAATTTTTACCTATTATTCATTTTTTCATATGGTACACTCTTTTACTAATTAATTATTTGCTTGCATTTAATTAAATCTCTCATTCTTTTTATTTTCCCTTGGATAAAAAAAATTCTATTCTTAATAGAAAAAATATTTAATTAAAATAATTTAATTACGGTTGCTACCGCGCAATTTGTCTCGAAATTCTATTTATTCGAAGGTTTTTATAAAGTTAACCATGTTATGAAATTTGCACCACGAACTCACGACGGAAGTATGAAAATGAAGCAGCTGCATCCAAACGAACGCCATTCACCAAGCTGCTCATCCGCAATTAGATTCATCTTACTTCCCGATATTCATTTCTAACACGCAATCTTTGCATTATCTATGATGATAGAAATAAGTAAATATTAAATATCAAAATGGAATAGTAGTATTATATTTTAGAAAACAAAATTATATTTTTATAAAACATAAAAGTTAAAAGGTATAAGAATTATATATATATATATATATATATATATATATTTATTATTATAAGAATTCAAAATTATATTTTTATTATAGAAATTATATTTCGAAAAGTCTTAAATTGTAATTTTGCTGCTCTTTCATAAATATTTCTTTTTTTTCACAATATGAGAAAAATATCTCGTATACTATTATTTTATAAAACAGCTCAATTTTTTCCTCGATTAATGTCATACATTCGGAGATCTTTAATAAATGACGTTCTTTCTATTGAATGAGTCTGAAGTTGTGTTACGCGAGTGGTACAACCAATTGGCTGGAAAATGAGAAACGTCGACTCGCACTAATTAGGGTCGGAGACTTGACTCTCGTTCTTCTATCGTACATGATAATTATTGTGTGAAATCCTCTTTAATGGCGAATTCTACACATGTAGAATCCGATAATACGAATATAGAGGCGAAAAGCGGTGACTTTTATTAATCGAGAAACGAGTATAACACAGGGATATCACGGGATGTTATTAACAAACGCGATTCGCAATATCAAACAATCCTTGGCATAATGATAGTACATGTAGTTGCTTGATATATTTTGACGCACGAATTATTCCTGCTCGCGAACACAGTGCTAATAACCTAATTAACATAATTACCGCAATTCCTAATTAATTCGATCGAATATCAAAAGTAATCAAGAGTTATCTGGAAAAATATTTATCAATTAGTCTTTCAATCTCTTTAAAATGATTATATATAAATATATTGGTTTGAACGGAAAGTTTGTTCCGTTTTTTACTAAGAGATGAAGACCGAAAAAACGGCACGAACTTTCCGTTCAACCCAATACAATAACTTTGATCTCATTTGAAAGATAATTTAATTCGATACAACTTTTGTTTCGGTACTTTTTGTTAAAAAACGCATACTTCTCCTGATATTTGTAAAAATGTAAAAAATAACCGTGATTTTAGAGGTTTTTGGGCGCTAACTTTTTAAGGAAGCATTTTTCGATCCATGTTTATAGGAAACTTTCTGTTCAGAATTAAATTATCTTTCAAATGAGATCAAAATGATTGTAGTTCGCTCCATAGGTTTTGAAATAAACTAGTTAATAAACAATTTCAAATGTACCGAAAAGTGTTTTTTCGGCTATTGACGGTTATTCGAAAAACTATAGAATGAACTATATATGAAAGATAATCTATTCTATCCTAAGTCAATTTTTTCAAAGTCGAAAAATCATTGATTAACATTTATACATTAGAAAAATTATCAAGTCTTTTCTATAAAAAAAGTAAAGAGAATTAATTTTCCTTAATTATAAAAATGATCTTTTCTTCTTAATTAGAAAAAGCGCACTTCTTGCGCGCTTTCAATGATGCAACTGTGCCAAAATAAGTTTAAGTCCGAGTGAAAAATATTTTTAAAAAATATTTAGCAAACACAAAAATTTTTCTAAATAGCGGTTACCAGTATGCCGTCAAACCGCCAATTATCTCACAAACGAAAAGCATCTAGCAATATTAATTAGCATCATCAATCATTCGAATGCGCGACAATCGTACAATTTCACGTTTAATCACGAGTTCAAACTGCTGTGTACATATTTAAAATTGAAACATTTACGAATGATGTTAATTAATAGTTCACGAAAAACTCGATAATAACATTCGACCAAAAAATACGCGCGTTCTGTTTTAGAAAATGTATGACGAGCAAATTAGTTTTTGAGACCGTTCAAAAATATTGATATATACGTAAAAAGTGAAATAATAATTGCTACTAATATAACACGATAATATTATTTTCATTAAACATGACGGTATATTTATACAAAAATTATATTTACATGTACATTTATTTAAACGTTAAATAAGTATGTATTTTTAAATGTAAACTCGAGAAATTTTTAAATGTAAAATTAAGAGGTTACGACAATAAACTGCGAAATTTATTGAGGGGAAAGGGGAAAGTTGAAAAAACTGAAAAAATTGAAAATATCAAGTTACTTAAACATTTATTATCCGACGCATTGTTCTCCTTGCATAGTTTTTTATGTTTCGCAAGCGATTGTCGATGGGGTGAGTTAAAACTGGTTGGACAAATGAATCATTAAAATGCAAAGCGAGGATCAAAGCATGGAATTAGATTGGGCAAACGGGCTGCCTGAAACTAGCTGAAATATTGCACGTGAACCGAAATCGTATATGAGAAGTGATATTTATATTGGATTATTTTGCGTTCTTCTCAAAGATTGAATATTATAGGAAATATACTACAATAAAATGTGAGATCGTGAATGAAAAAGAGTAAATCTGAAATTTTTGTGCATCTCATTTTTCACAAATGATTATTTTTGCGGAATATAAAACTTTAGATTTTGTTCTTTGTAGAATCGTAAAAACGTGGATATTGTAATGAAGCAATTAAATGTATATTTTTTCTTTTTTTCATTAAAATAACATCGCAACTTACGTTACAATCCAGAAGTTTATTTATATGAAAGAAAGATCAATTTTTCCCAAATCGAGTAGAAAACAGGGATTAAAAAAATTAATTGGTATATAATCATGAAAAATGCATATTTTATTGAAAAATATATCTGGGAATAATCTTTATCTTTATTCGGGACAATTGACGAAGTTGTGACATTTATCCTAAACTTTTTTTCTCTATGTCTATAAAGTCACCTAAAATTACACGAGTCTTCTTGAGTCAAAGAATATATACGCACTTCAAATTGAATTCCTAAACGCCAATATACGGCCAATGTCGATTCGCGTCGAAAAACGACGCGTGACAAGAAAGAAGTCGCGTTGTACATAAGTACAAACGACAGCGTCATTTTTCCGCACGGTTTCCCGACGTTCCCCGAGAGGCGCATGACGCTGTAGACACCGTTTACATGCACACGCATATGCACTTTGCACTTGCGGGCGGGCGAGATAGACGCGCGAGGATGGAATGACAGGAAGTGGAAGGATATTAGCCTGGATGTCATACCACGTAATGGGAGGAGACGAGCGAACCCTTCCCGCCACTTGCACCCTTCTCTATACATCTCCCGGGGGTACGAGATACCCCGATACACTCGGTAGGATAGGGTATGGTATTCGCTCTTCGTCCGGCGACAGAACTCTATCGCGATATTGACTGCTCCTGACATGGCAGTGTCTGCTTTCCTCTACACGGGAAAGATAATGGGGATTCGAATCGGTCGATGATGAAATGTTTCATGGAAAATGAGGAAAGCATGATTACATATTCCGGGATAATCGTACTTTTACGCACGTAAAGATTTATTTTAATTATTTAAAACAAATATAACTTTATTCTCATAAAAAAATATTATCACTCAATTATCTCTCTCTTCAAGTTTTGGATAATAAAAATTAAATTTTATGTTTTAGATCGATAAATAATAATAAAAATATTTTTCGGTTCGATAAAACTCGATTTTTTTTTGCACAATTACAAAGAAATAAAAAATAATTGAAAATAACATATTACACTAGGAATATTTATTGAGATAACTTTGAAAATTTCTTTAATTAACTTATTTTTTTTTTTTTTTTTTTTTTTTTTTTTTTTATTAACGATATGTTGTTACGATTATGTAATGCGATGTTATATATTTTGAACGAAATAAATTTTCGATTTTCGACAATCATCGAAATTAATAAGCGAAACAGTATTCAAACAGATCACAGTATGTTTACCTTTCAAGTTTGATTGAATGCTCTTATCGCAACATTCTCTTGTATACTAAGAACGACGCCGGATGATGCCGAGGCAGGAATAAGAAAGTCAAGCTTCGGCGCGAAAGAAACTTCTTCCATGGAAAAACACTTTCGCAGCAAAAAGAGAGTCACGATCATGAGTATCGAGTTTTCGCGTCTGCTGCTGCTTTATTGCCGTTTAGACTTCTTTTCACTTTGCTTTGTTTGACTTTGCTGCCTCGTCTCTCCCGTAAAGTGGAATAATCTCTCACACTGTTCCTCAATGCCGTTTCGCGTTGTTTCGCTAAGGAATTCGCCAGTTACGCATTACTTAGAATCAACGAGAAAAATGAGAAAAGTTTTTTCTGGAATGACACAGGTCTCTATTTTCTCGAAAAAAAGTCGTCGCTTCTCGGCATCTACCCATAGACGATTTCACGAAATATACGAACTATTCTTGAATACTCGCAAGATCGATGGATTTCGCGAAATTAAAAGAACGAATGTTCCATGAATGTGTAAAATTCCAACCATGTAAAGTTGATTCAAACCGTACGATAAAACAATAGAATAATTTTTCAATAATGAAATTAATAATTATCGCATAAATAATTAAAAAGTCACAAAAACATACACATTCATATTCATTTAGTTATTTTAATAATTTACTGCGTACTCCCCTGGCGAATAATTCTAAACTACTATAATTTCGGTAAAATGTTGAATTTGCTTTCCGCAGATATGCTAATTGTCGCGCACATCTTGATTTTCATTTCGCGAAGATCCCGATATGCAGCAAAATCTGACCGCGTATTTGCAAAGGTATGTAATACAAAGCTGCGGATGACGCCAGTTGCAATTTCACGGTTGCGAGATGTGATGTGAACCAAGTGGTAGTGGTTATCAATGGGAAACATCGCGCAAATGTGACAAGCATCGGCGGCGTGTATGGGACGCGTCTGACGACTATATATATTACAACGTATGCATATGTATGCATAAATAACGTTCAACCGGACCCGACGTCTCCGGTCAAATTACGTGCTTACGTTGGTTGCGAATCGCAGGCCGATTGCTTCGCAGAGCGTGCAAAATCGGTTTTGACCACTCGGGGGACCGTGGCAAAACGGTTTCCCCGTGACCATTTCCTGCTCGATGAAGGTAGCGCGGACTCTCCTAGACATTCGGAAGTTAGTCGACCGAATACCCGTCGAATTACGCCTCGGGGGCTACAGCGATGTGAACAGAGAAATTTTGTAGATTATCGTGCGCTCGAACTTTTTATATCTTTCTAAAAGACGCCGAAATATCGACCTCTGTCTTACGTATTCGCACTCGGTGATTCTGTTTCACTAATATGGTTTCTATCGCGAGACTGACGAATTATTTTTACAATTTTTGCTTGATGTTTTTCGACATATTTTAATTATATACAGAGTGTGTAAAATATAACTCAATATTACTGAATCAATGCAAGATCACCAAAGAAATCTCCGTAATTAAAATTCCACTTTCGACAAACTTGAATTTTTATATTAAAGCAAATTTTTATCTAAATTTTCTTATATGGAATACTAAATTGTTTTTTTTTAAATTATCTTCAATCGCAAAATCAATCTTCTCTACAAAATCGAATACATTGAGAATCTGCTAATTCATCGCGCAATAGAGCGATGGAAAGGTTTTTCATTTCGAATGTCATAATTTCAACTTTTAAGGGTGATTGTACGTGTTACACAATTGACCCGAAAAATATTTAAATACTCCTCTTTCTCTCTAAGAGACGCAATGTCATCGTGTACCCGCGCCTGTGCGCGCCATGATTTCGCCGGAATGTTGACAATAAAAAAATAAAAAAATAAAAAAAAAGAAAGCGGCGCGGTTGTGCGGCTCGCGTGATAGGTGATAGGCTCAGGAGTAAAGTCATAGGATGGTATTCGATGGTCGCGATCGATAGCTCCCCCTTACCCTTTCGCCCCTCTCACACACTCTCTCTCTCTCTCTCTCTTTCTCTCTGTCACTGTCCTCACATATACGGTACATCGATGAAACCGATGCATCCCAATCCTTTCGGCTTCAAGTGTCGATACGTTCAACACAATAGCCTTGCCTCCCTCCCGCTCGTCCTCTGGCTCGATCGGGATATTAAACGGCATTTTTGTTCACATTTTTATATTAAACATCGTCAAACAAAACGGAAAAATATATAACTGAGTTTCGCATTCAGTATATCGAATTATAGTTACGATTTTTTATAGTTTTATGTTGCCTCGTGTATCGTGTCTAACATTTTATATAGTTTGAATTTTGAAATTTTAATATTTGTGACACCCTTGCGTGATTAAGAGTGATATATGTTATCACTAATCAAATAAAATTTTTTTATAGATCTGCATCATAAACAGGGGAGGAAACAAAGACAGATAATAATGACTGTACCGCGCACAAAGCGCGCGCGATCCAACGCCGGCTTGTTAACGCTGGTTTAACACCGAGCAGCTGCGTACGCACGCACAGTCTCGCGCGTGTCTCTCTGTCTCTCTCTATCCCTCTCTCACACGCTTTCTCTCTATCTCTATTTCTATCTCTCTCTGTACTATTCCCATACACGTATGTACTCGTGTTTACCCGTGTCCTTCCCCGTGTGCGCGCGCGATATTTGCCATAGGAAACCACACAATGGTCCGTCACACCGCGGCTCGTCTATAGCATGCCGATGTATATATATATATATATATATATTTTATGCATATATATATATATATTCTTCCCCCTTACCCTTTCGCCCCTCTCACACACTCTCTCTCTCTCTCTCTCTTTCTCTCTGTCACTGTCCTCACATATACGGTACATCGATGAAACCGATGCATCCCAATCCTTTCGGCTTCAAGTGTCGATACGTTCAACACAATAGCCTTGCCTCCCTCCCGCTCGTCCTCTGGCTCGATCGGGATATTAAACGGCATTTTTGTTCACATTTTTATATTAAACATCGTCAAACAAAACGGAAAAACATATAACTGAGTTTCGCATTCAGTATATCGAATTATAGTTACGATTTTTTATAGTTTTATGTTGCCTCGTGTATCGTGTCTAACATTTTATATAGTTTGAATTTTGAAATTTTAATATTTGTGACACCCTTGCGTGATTAAGAGTGATATATGTTATCACTAATCAAATAAAATTTTTTTATAGATCTGCATCATAAACAGGGGAGGAAACAAAGACAGATAATAATTGATAATAAATCAGACTTGATCATTTGATGCAATCAAACTGTCAACTAATAATTGATCTATTCTTAAGATGTATTACATCTCTCCCTTTGTATTTCGCGCTAATCCATATAGCGAGAGTATACAACCGTGAATCAGAGAGGATAGTCGCAACTGTATATTATAAGAATTGCATCGATGGTGACGTCGATGAAATAAAATCATTCCTCGCGCAATTTTCGTTCACAAATCCGCTCGCGAGATTCGCGCTCTTTTCGCAGCCTTTCCGCGGTACCGGGCCGGAAGGAAGCACACGAATGGGAAACGCGATAAGCTGTAAAACCGTTACAGATAATAGAGTAATATTCCTTCCATGCTTCCTCGCGCGATTTAAAGCGGAGGAAATAAAGCGAACGCCAATCCGTTTTTATCCTCAAATCCGCGAGCCGCGGCAGAGTTTGGCTGGCGGTTGTATTCGCGCGTAGCGGAGTTCTGTGGCTGGGCATTTGCAGTTTTACTCGCGGATTTAGAAGTAGTATATATTATCTACGTCGCGGTGTATTGTTAAGCCGTCGCGCGGATAATGGCGCTTGATTCTGAATTATGCGAGACGAAATGACTCATCATCTCGGCGGACTCGCTTGCGAACGTGGTTGAATGAAACATTAGATGTCATTATAGTCGACGACGACGAGAAATTATTGTTTAAAATAACAATTTAATTGACTATTAAATTAAATGACGCACACATTTATTTCTCAGCGAAATTTTGTCTCCTTCTCGCCATTGTCCAACGGCGCACAAACTGAGATTAATCGCGTGCTCTCATTGCCATTTTGCAGCCATTGATATTTATTTAACGTACGCGGTTTCTTGTTTACTTTTCGGATAACTTCAAAGATTGTAAACCTGATATAAACGTGATATTTTTTTAGGAACGTGTAATCCACAAATACGTGAAAGCAGAATATTTATTAATCTCCGTGCGTTTATGATCCCCACGTGAATTCATTCATAACTTTTGAAATAATTCTCGATTCATAAAATTCTTACCAATTTATGAGAGTCACTTTTTATTACGTATACACGATAAGCTATTATTAAAGTGTCACTTTTTTAATTGTCCCAATTCATTTTATAGAACGAGTAAAATATGTTAGCGCGACGTCGTATTCGAAATGTGTCGTTTACGACACAATATTCTGTATAAATTTGATAATATTCACGTGTGGCAGGTTAATGGTTGGCGCGGTGGTCGACTGCGTGGCCGAAATTCGATACTGCAATTCGATGCATTGACCCGATGAAGTACCGAGTAACTGCGAACACCACAGGCAAGTAAACAGTGTCCCGTGCTCAAAGTCGGGAGATCAATCAATTCATATCCTCCTCCTCTGTTTAGACTGCAATAGACGGCGCAATACATTTGATCGTAGTTGCGATCGAGTTTGAAATTGCGCTGAGTATGTTTCGTATTTCTATACGATTTACTACATGAGTGAAAAATAAACGTCACAATTGATAAACACCGGTGCAATATATATAAAAAGGAGTAGTTTCAACAACATATTTGATTTATCTCAAACATTTTACACAAAGACTGTACCATGAATTTATTTATTATAAATTTATTATAAACTTATTAAAAAATCTCACAAGAGAAAAAAAAAGAGAAAGTATGAGAATTAATTTTTGATCAAAGCTCATCTCTTGCACGATACTTTTAGTTACATTGCAACAAACTACTGTAATTAAAAAAGTTTTTGTTTATTATTTTTTGACACAGCGCGATATACAAAATGAACAAAATTTTGTCCCTTTAATTGAAGTAAAAAAAGAATATTTTGTAATATATGGTTCATAATTTGAAAATATTTTTCTCGCGAGAAGTACTCTTTTCTTGCAATATTTCCCTTATCATTTTTTTACACGAAACGGGATTTACTTTCGATGGTAACTCGCAAATTAACGAACTATAAAGTTTTTCAACAATTCCCGAGATATATTCGCCGTCGCGATGATACGTCAATATGCTTTAAAAAAAAATGCATGCAATGTTGTCGATGCATTGTTATCCGAGACTTAGGTCGCGCTCCTTCGCCTATGTCCTACAAATGCTTCCTTGCTCTTAATCCTTAATTAACCTCAATTCGAATCAATTCCGAGCGAGTACTTTCTCAGTTGGATACGAACTTTAATCTCGACCCGACTTGCGTTCGGATAACTTTACCAAAGTGGCGATCGGGATTTTACTTTGAAGGGAAAACAAGCGATATCTTGGACGCAAAACAGTGCAGAGAATCTGTAAGTTATTTCAAGAAAGAACAGTTAGTATTATATACGTTCGTCGTGACTATCGCATAATAATTTGACAATTTTGTCAGAGCAAACGACAGATTTATGCCCTGCTTCACAAACAAAGAGACGTATATTTTTGCTGGCATGGATGCGAATAACAATGGCGTACGCATGGAAAAATATTTTTATAGCCGCTTCTGTATTCTTTTCAAAATTTATTTCGCTCGTCCACGGTAGCAGTATTCAAATAATAAAAGCACATACGCGAAGTGCGGCGGAAGGATATGACTTTTAAAACCTGGCGCGTTGGCAAACATTGAGATGCGAATAACAGTGCGTAACATGCCTCATATTATTTTAATAGATTTGGAAGATATAGGAAACTGAAATATCATGTTTTTCTCGAATTATTTGTCAAGAATGGACATCCTATGTTAAGTTATTTTTAATATCTTTTTTGTTATGTTAAATCATTTTTCATATCTTTTTTTCAGTTTTTCCTTACATAAGATTTGCATAAATATAGCCTTGCAAAAATATTTATATTCCTAATAACATTGCCAATTCAACACATACAAGCTATATGAAAAGTGTTATAATATTTTTAAGAAAAATTCAAATTTTAATCAAATTAACGTGTGTTTTCTTTCTCCATTACATATTTGCTCTTAAAAGAAAAGAATTTGTTATTGAGAATTTATAGTTTAATGTAAATATAAAATTTATTATTTAAAGAATTGCAATAAATGAAATTAGTTCTCTCTCTCCACTCTTGTCAGACTCCAAAATAAATAATATAATAGCAGTACAGCAGAGCTTTCAATGAGTTGCGAAATCGGTACCGGAAGACCTTTACCTTCTTCAAGCCACTCTTTTGCCTCGAAGTCCTACAAAGCTTCTTGAATTGCTTCAACAATATTGAGTATACAACATGAGCTTGCAATTTACTTCCAGCAAAATTTCTTTTCATCTGTATAAAATTTCTTCAGTATTTGCATTAAGGATACCCGCGACCATCTATCCTAATTAGATACGAAATATTTTTAGATACCTATTCAACCTTCCAACGTCAAGACATATCTTAATGAATCTGAAGAAAGACGCTCTAAAAGTATACCAGAAAATTATAAAAATTTATATTGCAAAATTATTGAAATTTATCTTTGCAATTTTATAATTTATATGACTTTCTCTTGAATAATTATTATTAATTGTTAACATTTCAAATAATATCTCTACTTAATATCTTCTATAGATGTATCTTGAAGAAATTTTCGAATTTAAAGATATAATATCTTTCTATCGTTTATAGAATATTATTTATTATGGTTGATTAATAAGATAGTACGTGACGTTTTTCCATTCCGTTCACATAAGCAATAATAGCACGATTTTACGGAGTAGCTCACAAATTACACGTAGCCAAACTTGTACGCGAGACGTAAGCAGGATGAATAGCTACTGGAAAATTTTCAGCAACACACATCAGGGAAAGGGTCAGGAAGCACATCCCGGCTGGTGGTTGCATCGCACGTGTATGCGTTCCCATGCCTGACCACACGCGCGCAGATCCAGCGTCGCGATGGATGCGTCGCGATGCGCGCGAGTGGTGTGCGTGTCGCGGAGAGTAGGATTTGGGAAAGTCCGGCTGTAAAGAGTAAATTACGATGCCAGTCTCGGTTCACAATTTTACGCCGCTGGTCTCGCTTCACAGTTTTACGCCGCCGTTTCTGGCGATTCGCCGGTGCTCGCGTCCTCGAGTTGCATTGTGCACCTATCGGTGTTTTCGCGCGAGGGATACATCGTCGTTCGCCGAATAAACCGTGTGCACCTATACACGCATTGCGTGCACGTGTGGTCATGCGAGGAGACAACCCCTGCGCCATAAATATATTACCTGCGAAACGAAGCCACCCCGGAAACATGAAACTTGGCACTCGCATGCGCGCCAAACACGCGAACATGAAACGCGATTCTATTATTTATTCAATTGCTGCTTAACAAATATTGCGACAAATTTTAAACACCGACGTGGAGCTTACCCATCGCGCTGATTATTAAATAACGTGTAGCTTCTCGCTCGTATAACTCTTGGAATAGTGTTTATATGAAGATTATTTAATTTTTAAATATCTCGCATATTAATTTCTATTCTGTTTTGTTTTCAATCGTATAAAAGAGCGGATAATGGAATCGCCGTTTTATTATATTTTTATGCTAGAAGATTACCTCGCAAAAACAATCGATAAATGCTCGAATAAGGTAAGTTTTTTCACAGCTCGTTCACAAACCGGATATTAATATCCGCGTTGCGATTCAAAGCAAAGCTTTTTCCCCACAAAGCCGATTCGTTTCATTAATACAAACATTAATACAACCATACATTTAATCATTTCTCCCGTCTCTTTCGCTAAATAGAAATAAAAAAAAATTCTGTGGAAACATTTCTTGAATATATGTATATTTATCAAAGCACTAATATTCCATGATATTTTTCTGCTTTATCAGACAAAAGAATATCAGGATAGCTTTCACTATATCCGATGTAATGAAATTATTTTCTTCTGTTTTACGGTTATTCGTTTTTATTACAATTGTATTCCCACTCAGAGATTTTTGGTTCGATCATATGCAGGATAACAAAATCAAGGAATCCGAAAAACTAATGCCAATTATTAGACGATTGCTTTACTGAACAATCTAGCCATTTCTTTGTTAATTAAATATTTACTATAAAAATATGATTAAATTATTATGATGTAATTAGAAAATATAATTACTTTTATGAAAACATAAACAAATTGATTTTTTATTTTAAATTTCAAACTATGTAGAAATTAAAGAATTAAATGATATATTTCGTTAATTTAATGCAATTGTTTTATCGTAATCCCGATATTGGTACGTCATGTTTTTCTCTTATATCGAACACACTATACGTAATACATCGTGCTTTTAATTATATCATTGTATTTTGATGTTTGCGTTATTTAAGTCTTCTGCAAGTCAATTAAACGCGCATTCAAACGTGCGTTAGAATGTGTACAAAAGAAACCTGTTCTATTAACATAGGTCCGTGGCATCCTTTTCGCAGCGCGAAAACATGCCGCTAAATCTTATATGTGACGCTTACTCACTTGTGTGTAAGTAGTGCGAGGAGGAGCGGGAGTCGAGGGCGAAAAAGAGAATGGTGAGAAGCTCAAAATTCAAAGACTACTATCCACCGACATCTACTGTATTCCGTCTCCGTGTCTTTTTCCCTTCTGGAGAAGAAATGTTCTTCGCGTCAATCGCTGAAGGGCTTCCCTAATGGTCGAAAAGCTTCGCAAGGCAGACGCTCCCAACATGAAAAGAGCTCTGTAAATTTAGAAAAAGAAACTATTCTATAACAAAGAGAGAGTCTTTTTACGTAGAAAATGGAGGAAAAAATTCGGATTTGTTTTTTATTTTTCTTGTAACCAGAACAAAGTATGACACTAAAATATATATATTTTTTAATGACACAAATATTTAATAATAGTTATACAATAATTAAAAATTAGATTCTTCATTATAATAGCAATCTTCATTATAATAGTAAACTTAACGGACTATGATTGTCAATTACTTGTATCGTAAATCGATTCTTACGATCAATTATTTGTATCGAAAAATATTGCAATATTACAGCAAAATCCTAGACTAGTTCTCCAATAAACTCTCTTTCTTTTAATTAAAGGAATTATTGTACCGTATCGCGACATTTCTCGTATAAGCGAAAAAAGAACTTTCACTCTATATATATACCTCGTTATCCCGTTAATCACAATACTACAGAACATTTTCATAAAGTGTTCTAAAATGCGAGCAAGAAAGTTGGGCTTTACACATTATATGTTATCCGGAGACAAAAGCATGCGATATGCATCGCTAAAAAGTGCAAACGGCGCCGTAACATTGTTGAAAGGTAAAAAGAAAATTAGTGAAATGTGATAATAGCTACGCGGATTTTCCGGATGTTGGTAAAATATACTTTTCCCGACCAGAACATTATTCGCCACAACCTATGTATATCACGGAGAAAATGCGATAGGTGCGCATATATCTTTTTTACAGGCGCGATGTTCTCTACATAAAAAAAGCTCGGAAAAAAAATTTGTATCATAATTTTGCGTAACTAATTTCTTATCTAAATATAATAATTACAAATTGACAAATATTGTGCACGGCATTTTCAGAAAATATTTCCAATACTACTTTAATGCTCTTTTAACACAGAAAATTAGACGTAATATGATTCATTAAGTTAATTAGATTAACTTATTAGATTAAATTGAAATTAATAGATAATCCCGATCTCTCTTCTCTGTTTTAACGAATTAATTCTGTTACATTTTAAGCGATAAAATTAAAAATATTACTTTAGCGCTCTACACACTACATGCAATAATTTTTTGATGAAAACTGCATACAAAAATAACGTGATATAATCTATAATTAATAGTCAGCTTTTTTATTTGATACATACAGAATGCTCTAAATTAATGTACGCAAATATTTGCTTTTAATAGCAAACTCTTCGAGTACTTCCTTCACACGATTTTTCCTTCTCAATATTTTGATAAAACATTTTTTTCATTTTTTTCACAATTCATTAATTTCGAATTGTTAAACTTTAACTTTAATCATACTTCACTAATCAAATTATCTATATCAAAATTTTGTGTTAAAATAAAGATCGCTCAAAATTGTTTAAGAAATAAAGTTTTATTTTATTCACAAATAGCTTTGTAAATCTCTAATTTGCAAAAAATCATTTACAAATCGCAAACTCAAAAAGAATATCGATTGATCGTGTCACATGAATACTTTATAATACGTACTCGCATAATTCGAAGTGCAATGCAAATGTGATTGTAAGCACCGTTACCGGTTTCGCATTTTATTCAAGAGTTTTGGGAGTTTCTAATAAAGTACCGCATCGTCGTAAATTGCAGCACTTACTCGGTATTAGATCGAGAGATTGGACACGGTTGTGTACGTTGAATGCGTGTTGATTGAGATTTATCGACGCGACGGGATGGGCGCGTGTCGTTTTCTGCAACAGGAAAACAATCTGTCTCGGATAAAACAAAAGTCTGTTGATTGAAAATTTCATGGCTACGAATTGTGTTGCATTAAACTTTCATCACAGCCGAGTCCGAGCCATTAAAAACGCCGTTCGACGTGCGCGAAATCGACGTATCGCCCTCCTCCCCTCCCATATTTTTCACGAATTATGTACAAGGTTAAAGAATATAATGCCGGATTGTAAGTCGCGAGATATATCATGTATAACACACTGATGAGTTCATTTATCCCATAAAAATCGACCAAATCAAGTTTTTCTTCTCGATCGCCGGCGGCTGATCGCGAGTTGATAAGCTCATAATGAGATAAAATGATCATCGCTCGCGCGAAGCTATATTTAAATAACAGCTCAATAAGCTCCCTTTAGTTCGCTATATTATCGCTCTCGCGAAATGATACAATTAATCGTTCCATTTACATTATAAATGTATCTACATTTTATTGATAGGGTTACTTTTTCTTTTTACTAATTTATTTCTCGTTTTGCGCAATATTGAGAAATGTAAAAATTATGAATATAAAATTAATTTTTGATATATCACTTATAAATGTTAAATTTATTAATTTTTTATTAATTTCTTTTTGCATAATATTGGAAAACAAAATATCAAGAATTATTGGCAAGCATTAAACTTTCATCACAGCCGAGTCCGAGCCATTAAAAACGCCGTTCGACGTGCGCGAAATCTACGTATCGCCCTCCTCCCCTCCCATATTTTTCACGAATTATGTACAAGGTTAAAGAATATAATGCCGGATTGTAAGTCGCGAGATATATCATGTATAACACACTGATGAGTTCATTTATCCCATAAAAATCGACCAAATCAAGTTTTTCTTCTCGATCGCCGGCGGCTGATCGCGAGTTGATAAGCTCATAATGAGATAAAATGATCATCGCTCGCGCGAAGCTATATTTAAATAACAGCTCAATAAGCTCCCTTTAGTTCGCTATATTATCGCTCTCGCGAAATGATACAATTAATCGTTCCATTTACATTATAAATGTATCTACATTTTATTGATAGGGTTACTTTTTCTTTTTACTAATTTATTTCTCGTTTTGCGCAATATTGAGAAATGTAAAAATTATGAATATAAAATTAATTTTTGATATATCACTTATAAATGTTAAATTTATTAATTTTTTATTAATTTCTTTTTGCATAATATTGGAAAACAAAATATCAAGAATTATTGGCAAAAAATTAATTTTTATAAATTATTGTAATTTATTGTATATCATGTATAAAAATGTAAAATTTATAAATTTGCTTTGTTTGGTAATACATGGTTATTAAATTAAATGTCGGCTGTTTCAGAGAGATTTACGTTATATTACATATCATCATTTTAATAGCTTATCTTTCATATCTGTATCATTTTGATCAAATATTGTCCAGACACCTTCTTCTTTAAAAAAACAATTATAATACAAAATATGAAAATAAATTTTTAAATATAAAAGTTTAATTATCGGAAAATCTACATTTTTTCCAGCATCTAATTTATTGTTTCCAAGATTCACACAATAATCAAACAATAGTCTCCCCGAATTCGAAGGAAAGCCGCCATCGATACGAAATGCATCGATCTAAGCGCTTGTGAGGGGAGATTGCTGAAAACTGGCCGAAAGTGCCGCGATAGCGGAGCCCATTTGAAATTACCAGGTAATTAATATTCAAGCTAGCCTCGTGCGGTCTGCCGTCGTCGCTCGCCTATAACCTGGAACCTCCTCCTCCTCCAGGAACTAAGTCAATACGTAACGCAATTACTTGACAAGCGGATGTGGTGGCTTGCTGCGGCACTTTCCAAGCTACATCCCCTTCTACCCGGTTACGCGTCCCCATAAGGAAAATCCGATGCGACGCGATCCCCGATAAGTGTTCGTGTGCATCGCGTTATCCGTGTTTGTTCCTATCGTGTGTGTTCGCGCCGCGCTCGATGTTGTTATGCAAGGAACGTGTTTAACTTTAGCGAGCCGCGTAACCATATTGCCCGACTGCATGTGCAACCGTGCGGCCTCCCCCTACCCCTTTCGCGGATAGAGCGATATCGCGGGGAATATAGCGGATATAATGGCTGTTGCAAGCACTTACATTTTAGTGCGTGCGAAACGTCGTCATCGAGTCCTTAAAGAGACTCCTCGGGCCGAACAAATAAATAGGGGGGGGGGGGATGGGGAAGGGAAGAATCGGTAAACCTCGAACGGGTAATCTCATAATTAGAGACATTAATATACGTATACGGATTAATGCGCGTTGTAGCGAATATATTTAATTCTCGCATGTGTGATCATACAATTAGTCATAGTTATTAACTGTATTAGATAATACATATTATTAGATAATATATTATATTATATATTTATATATATAATGATAATTATATATAATTAATATTATATTATAATATATAATTATATATTAAAATATATGCTGATTTAAGCGCGCGTAAGTGCAATAATATAACAATAATCATTCGCAATAAATTTTCACGCAACGTTCCTCGAAATGTGAAATTACCGCTTTTCCCTCGCTCGTGGAGTGCATAAATTGATTGGTGACTGATATCATTAGCTTAAGTGAAGTACGGGATATGTACATCGTCGTCGGTGCATGCGCAGCCACGAAAGCACGTCGATACCGATATCACGCACACAATGTGCTGCCGTATGATAAATGCGGCTGTGTACAAACGGGGAAGGGTACGATGTGGAATAAGATATCGCTTTATAGACGATGCATCAGCCCATATGATCGCCTGACAACGGAAATTAAGTCGCTCGCGGCGTACATCAAACCCCGTGTAGTATATACGTATCGGGTTAGATAAATTCATACTCTATAATCTCAGCATTTCTTGAAGGAACACGCGCTGCGTAATAAAAATATAAATTACTCAGAGAGTTATATAATCCTAAAATATATATCTTCAAAAATGCACGCGTTAATAGCTTTCGCGTAATTTTAAACATTTTTACGCTCTGAAAAAATCATCGCTCAATCGCACTTTTCATTCCTCTGTCTTCCTCTTTTTTTTTTCGATAAATTTTATTTTTAAAATTTCAAATAGCCAGGAATTAAACACGATAGATATACGAACAGTATTTCGAGCGTATTAGTGCCGAATGATTAGACAAGGAATACATGTGTATCGATTAAAGTTGACCGGGGCCGGCGGTGCGTTCGTGCATGAACGTCATTCCCGAAAGAGTAAGAGACGTAACTTAGCTCCATCGAGCCGTGTAACCACGTTGCAAACCAAACGCACGTGCAAAGCATTATGGAGATTCGGCGGAAGCCCAATTTCCCCGTACAAATATCTCGGATAATCGCCGTAAAATTGATCGCGCGGACTCGTCGGGAAAGACTTCTCCGCGTTAACGAACGTCGAGCGTGAAAATATCGATCCTAATCTCTCTTTCTTTCTCTTTCTCTCTTTCTCTATCTTTCTCTCGCGGCCATCCAGCGCCGTCGGTGAAAATTTAATTAAATCACACACGTAATTTAACAATCCAGCTGTCGCTAATAAACTCGGCGCAACAGAAGTGCCCGGCCGAAAGTTATAATTACGCGAGATATGGCAAATTTAAATGAATATCGCGAGGGATGTATAGATAAACGGGGAGATTCCGGCGCGTAGATGCATTTCGTTACACGCCTTTCATTTACATTCTGCTCTTTCGGAGCGCCGCGCCGCGCTCTCGTCTCCCTTTTCAGTATATGTGCCGTATGTATTAAAATTTGACGTCGGTGGGGGATTAAAGCTAAACTGCAAGCCCGGAAAATTGCCGGCCCTCGGACGAAATCTGATGCCGCGAGCCAGAAAGGAGGAAGCTATATAGATACGTGAGCATTGTTGCATAGAAGCTGTGTGTCGTTCTGGACACTATTGCCGGTCCACCATGCGCATGGATGCATCGCAACGCAAGACTACCGCGCGTTTATTTGGGTTACGCGATATTACTACACACGAGTAAAATTAACGCAGCGTATTATTCTCCAATATACTCCCAAAACAGAGTTGTAAAAAAAAGATATTATTAATTTTTTATTTGTTATTTGTGTGTGTGTGTGTGTATTAACTTCAAATTGTAGAATAATTTATTTTTTCAATTTACGTTACCAAATAGAGCACATCACATACAATCATGACATGAATTATTAATATATATAGATAATATTAATAGATAAAAATATTTCTAAACTCTTCTAAAAAGGATTTAGAAAATGAATTGATAACAAAATTGATATATTTAATCGCTACTAAATTTATAGCAATATCAGAAAATAATTTTTTTAATAATATAATTAATTATTTTTCTCTTTTAATAATTTATAGAAATAATTTTATATATATGTATATACATTTTTTTTTTTATTTAGTTATACTTACATATTATGCGTATATATCTTTTATCAACAATCTGAAGAACAATGGAAGAAAATACATCTATTTGCAATTTTATTGTTATAGTATTCAAAGTAATGTCAATGCCAATTGATAAATATTTATACATGCATTCGCTGCAACAATCGTCGCGTGTTTAGAAATAGATCCACGACATCGAGGGAGGATCACAAGCTTCCGCCGTCAAAGGACGGAGGAAGCGCAGAATGGCCGGCAGTAAAGCAGGTCATGCAGTAAGGTTGAAGATCTCCGCTCTATGGGATCAGCGAAGGGCTTTATTCCATAGACCGTTCACCTGCCGTACGCCATGGACACTCACTCTCTCCAAGGAACGAAAATACGTGCGACATACGCATGTGCGATCGTGTAAGAGAAAGGGAGTGAGAGATCCATAGAGAAGGATTATACGACAAAGAGAGGGTCTAACACTTATTGCGCACAATGCTTGACGAACATTAAGTTCGCCGTTGAGCGTTCCCGTTTCTATTGTCATCGCTGAATTCAGCGATAAACAAATACATCGAATGCTATTCAATTCCTGAATAGAGGATGACGATCGCACAAAGCGCGCTCGCAGCAATTTCCCGCGAAAATCTTGGTATATACAAACGAACATAAGAGGATTAAAAATTTTAAATAATTTAATAGCTTCACGAATGAACATACGCATACAGACAGACATGTATGTTTTTCAATGTATAGTCAATAATTTAAATCATTAGATATATGTGATGAATCATGAAATATATAATTATTCAGCGCTATTAATTATATATTTTCAGATGACTTATATCTTAAAGTCAATTTATTATTTCAAGATTTCCGTTTTCGCTGTTTATCTAAGTGTTCTAACCAGAGCCTGCATAAATGATGAGTTTATCCATATTTCGCTCATTAAAGCAACAAATAAAGCTCTTTCGGAAATCAATATTTGCTATTAGTTTAATACGATTATTCAATATTAAATTAAATATTTAATTTTATACGAGCAAGCATCTCGTAACAATAAAATGAGATAATAATAATAAAGTATATTGAGAAATAAAAGAAAGTGAATTATGAGAGAATTTTTAATTTAAGATCCGATTCATTCCTGCAATTTCGTTCATCTGCCATTACTATATCAAGAATTTGCATTCTTGTTAAGTGACGATAATCATGCCTATTTAATATTTTATTAAATCAAGTGACGGCTTATAGAGGATAAAAGTAAGAAAAAAAATCCATTCGACTATCGATAGTTTCTATTTTAACTCGACACGAACTCGATATTTTGCGCCCAGTTCCGAGTCATCGCTAGAAAAAAAAAAAAAAAGATATATTGTACGAAGTCGCGATAAAAGCTCACACCGTGACGGGTTCGTTTAACGCAGTGAGTCCTGCTCCTGCTTCCTGCCGATACATCCTGCTCGTCCAGATCGAAATTGGACGCAGTGACGCGAATTATTATAATCCCAGCCTACTGTGCCATACAGCGACGGCGATGGCGGTAAGACCCGGGGGCGTTTTTCGCTCAGCTTGTATCGCCAAGTACGTAATATCGGGTCCCCGTCGTTCTCCCATTTACGACGTTGAATTTCTCTCCCGGGCTTGGCTGCGCACGTATACATCGATATATCGACGCTTGCCCGACGTCCAGACGAACCTTCAGGCGACAATAAAAAAAAAAAAGAATCCGGAATCGCCTGCGGAAGTATTTACGTACGAAAATCCCATCTGTTCAATTGATACGCGAAAGATGTGATCATCGAGAATGCACGACCGATCGAGAAAATTAGGGAACCTAACGGAAAGAAAGTCTGAAAAATTCTTATCTTCTTATCTAAAAGATATGTTATTGTATGTATTATAAAAATGTATGTGTTTTTTGATACCGTGTCGAACTTTGATTTAAATAGAAATAAACTTACCTCTCTCTGCAGGACTTGAAGATGAATGACAAAATCGTTGCAGCTGCACCGGCCGCGCATCTTTTCTTCAGCAGAGGCACTCTCTCTTTCTCCTTCTTTCCGCAATCTTAGGTTGTCTCTCGCGCGTCGAATCGTAGATACGCCATGTACGCAAGCATAAATCTGACAGTCGTAGGAATCTATGAACAAAAGTGGAGCCACTTACATGCGCGTAAAGTAGAATTTATGAGAGACGCGGGAATATAAATGCGCGACGTATCATAAATTCCCGTCTTGGATGCCGGAATATGTACGAGAAAGAAAAGGAGAAGAACGAGGGAGAGGAGGGGAGAAAAGAGAGCGGGGTAAAGGTGGCTGCATAAAGGAGTGCATAGGGACATGGAAGGAAATCTCTCCCTCGCGATAGGCCCCAAAGGATTCTAATGATATTGTTCAGAGCTTTCAAAGGCTTCAAACTTTAAGTACATTTTAAGTATACAAACTAAAAGCAGCTCTAGAACTTGTCTTTCTCTCTCGCTGTTTCATAAATAATACATCTATTAATAATAATAATAGCAATTTTTTAATAATAATATTCTTACTAATATGTATAAAATTACAATATATATGAAACCATGTCTTTTCCTACATACATATATTTATTATATATTCAATTCATCACATATTTTTTTCAAACTTCAGATTCTGCTTTACAGATATTTCAGAACTCATTCGAATTAAATCTAAAATTGATTACAAATTTCCTTACCGTGCCGTTAAATGACGCAATTTTGTTCTGATGGCTTTCCGTGGACTGTATAGAAAATCGAAAACGTGAGAAGAGAGAGGAAGGAGAGGAAGAGGAAAGGAGAAAAGAGATGAACATGAGGAGGGTGCATGAACTTAATCGCGACAGCGGGCCCACCCTCGTCTTCGACCACGTTCGATATCCTAACTACTTCGCCCCCGGTACGACCTACCCCGATTTAGCCGACCGCGTGCTATGTACCTCCCCCTCTTCTCGTCTGTTTAACTTACGACCTCCATCCCATCATCCCCGATGCCATTTGGATCGGCAACTTCGCGATGAGATGCATAGAAATCGAGCCGAGGCTTTAATAACATCGATAGCTGATAGCAGTAGTCGCACCCTCGATCAAATGCGAAAAAAATCGCCAACTTCGACGTCTTAAGAAAGGGATCTATCCTATCTCTTCTAACCCTCGTATTTCCTTCCCTCTCCTTTTACCTCGAGAAAAACGATCGCTGATGAAATCTACGAAAGTTGTTCATCAGTCTCTTTCGTCTGTCTTTTTTGTGACATCGCTTCTCCTTGTCTTCTCTATGGATTTTATATTCGTATTTCGCTTTTTTCTTAATATTATTGACACAACAATTATAGATTCTAATAGCGTTTTTACTACTTTAACTGAATTATCTACGCTATTTTCTTCGAAATAAAATGTAGAGCAGATACGAGCTTCATTTTCGAGTTAAAAACATAATTTTTATTAAAGTTTTCAAAGCAGAATCAATTAGTATCAATAGTTATAAATTGATACTGTCTATGCACATACATATGATATATATACATACACGACCGTGAAAGTTGCTCTTTTATCAAAGTGCGAACATGTAATAACCAATCTCTCAGAACCGCAATAATCGCGATGAAAATCAGAATTTCTCATTTCGCGGTCGCTTCGCCGCGCATCCGATTTAATTGGTCGATGTATGCGAGAAACGATTAAAATATCGTAAAACCGCCAAGCTGAAATACCGAGTCTCACACAAAGACACACGCACACGTACGTGCGTCTACTCGATTTTCCATAAGGTCGCCGGATCGGCCGAGAACGGGATTGCATCACGTAACCGCTCCCTTGATATTGCACCGCACATCCACGGATTCGATTAATTTTTTACGACGGTCCAATCAGCGGGACGGATGAAACCGCTTGAATTAACTGTTCTATTAGAAGCTTTTTGATTTGGATCTATCGTGGAAAGAGCGATAACGTCTTACGATGAGTCACCTTACCGATTGCAAACTGCTTATCATATGATTAAAATATTTCATATGAAATATGTTGCAACGAAATATAATTAAAAATGTTTTAATGATAAATGTTACTACTACTACTACTAATATACACAAATATAGAATACTCCAGGAAATTTATATAACGCGGTAATAAAGAACAATAATCTTTGAGAGAAATAAATTTTACTTAATGAAAAGCTATTTTAGTTTTATTGATATTTAATTTTTTAGTTTCTAGTATAATTTTTTTATATTCTTAATATTTTATTTCAACTTTACGTTTTTAATGTACTTATCAATAATATGCGTAGGAAAGCAATTTCAAAATAAAATGTGCTAGATAAAATTATACGAATGCGTCTTCGAATAAATGCATTTAACCTGCGTTTATAGTGATATATAATTAACGTTAGATAGCCTCACAAATAAACATAAGTCATTGTTGGATTTTAAAATGACCGTAATGTTTAACGTTACTCAAATAGCATATATTATTAGTATCATAAACGTTTTCTAAATATATTTGATGATATTAGACGGAGGTTTATGAAATTTATTTATTAACCAATGTACGCTTCATCTGGGTATTAGCAGATTGCACTTGTGTTTTAATTTTAGAAAAATGACCAGTTATTGTATAATGCTTAATAAATAGATGATAGAATATACATACCGATTATGCTGGATGATGCTGGATGGTTATGCTGGATGATTATGCTGGATAATTATGCTGATATATCGAGACGAATTTGTACAATTGTTCTTGTAGCACAGCACGGTAAAGTAAAGCGCGGGACATTCAGTTGGCGGGATCTTTCGTTATACTGACGTCACGTGACTACCTTCGACAAACTCGTGTTCAGATGCGCGGCGTAGGGCGGTTTGAAGAGCCTATATATTTTCAATATTTTAATGTTTCTTCTTATGTTAATGATATATGAAATACACTGAATTATATATAAGTATATATATATTAATTTATTAGAAGACACTTACTATTCTATTTTTCTTCCTATGATGAGCCTAGATATTTCCCGATGAAATATGTACGTTACTACAAATTACTTTACGCATGCGCGAAACAACCTGTCATTAACGTTACTGAATTTGTTCGAAAATATGTCGGAATCGGATAGCTTTTGAGTAACCAATCAGAACAAAAAAATTCTCCACTTACGCGGGGGCTATAGTTTACGTCACGTACATTATAGATTTTCAGTACTGGCAGTGAATAGTGAATATCGGAACGCAGCCTCTGTTAGAGGGACTTTACTTCTAACCAAAATATATATATTGAAATCTCGTGCAACTTACATATAAAAGTTTTACGACACATATAAAATAGAGAATAAATGTAGTGTTTATTTTTTAAAGACATTTTAAATTAGTTTGCAAACGATTTATAATCATGGTAAAAAAGCAAACTGGTAAGCCTACAATATATCTATTGATACAATATTAATGTGTATTATCTATATTAAAGTTTATATTTCTTTCTTAGCATTAACTTAATTATATTAGAATATAACATACTATATATATAACATTTATCAATGACAATATGTCTTTTCAGAGTTTAAGCAGAGTAAAGAGGAACGTATGATGATAACAATTGGAGAGATTATACAAGACCTATTAAAGGCACATCACGAAAATCGAGATGTCGATTTGAACAAATTGAAAACACGAATTGCTTCAAAATATGGTTTGGATTCTTCCCCAAGATTAGTCGATATTATTGCAGCTGTACCTAGTGATGCTAGGCATATACTTGTACCAAAGTTGAAGGCGAAACCTATTAGGACTGCTAGTGGGGTCAGTATTTAATTTCTATTATTATGTATTGATAATGTGATAATGGTTATAATGTAGAACAAAAAAATAGTCATGTTATTATAGATTGCAGTCGTAGCCGTAATGTGCAAACCACATAGATGCCCGCATATTAATATGACGGGTAATATTTGTGTTTATTGTCCTGGAGGACCAGATTCTGATTTTGAATATTCTACACAATCTTATACAGGATATGAACCTACATCAATGAGAGCAATACGTGCGAGATATAACCCTTTCTTACAAACTAGACATCGTATTGAACAAGTATGTTTTTCTATGATTTATAATGCAGATAAATTTTAATTTGTATTCAGTATTTGCAAAAACGTGATTTTTATGAATATATATTTTTAGTTGAAGCAACTAGGACATAATGTTGATAAAGTTGAATTCATTGTTATGGGAGGTACTTTTATGTCCTTGCCAGATGACTATAGAGATTATTTTATAAGAAATTTACATGATGCATTATCTGGCCATGTTAGCAGTAATGTTGATGAAGCAGTTAAATATTCTGAATGTAGTCGCACAAAATGTATTGGTATCACTATTGAGACTCGGCCTGATTATTGTCTCAAGAAGCATCTCTCAGATATGTTACGTTATGGGTATGTGTGCTTTCAATATAATACTTGCAATTCACAAATAATTTAATAAGTTGAATTAATCTAACAGATGCACGCGTTTAGAAATTGGTGTTCAGTCCGTATATGAAGATGTAGCACGTGATACTAACAGAGGACACACAGTGCGTGCTGTATGTGAGAGTTTCCAGCTAGCTAAAGATGCTGGATTCAAAGTAATAGCTCATATGATGCCGGATTTACCGAATGTCGACTTCGAACGAGATGTCTATCAGTTTATTGTAAGTAATGTTTCTTTAGTTTGTACATACACACCTACTAATATTAAATTTATGTAATTATTTCCTGTTACTTCTATATTGTCTTATAAATTTGTAGGAATTTTTCAAAAATCCTGCATTTCGAGCAGATGGATTAAAAATTTATCCGACACTTGTCATACGTGGAACTGGTTTGTATGAATTATGGAAAACTGGAAGATACAAAAGTTATGCGCCGAGTGTACTCATCGATCTTATAGCTCGTATTTTGTCCTTAATACCACCGTGGACACGCGTTTATCGCGTACAGCGTGATATACCTATGCCGTTAGTAAGGTAAATATAACAATATCAGATCATACGAATAATTTATACATTTATGATAAATTATATATATATATATTTTTTCCTCTTAAATTGAAAAAATAAATAAAAAAACAGTTCTGGCGTAGAACATGGAAATTTACGCGAGCTAGCGTTAGCCAGAATGAAGGATTTAGGTACAGATTGCCGTGATGTTAGAACGCGTGAAGTGGGAATTCAAGAAATACATCATAAGGTGCAGCCTTACGAAGTTGAACTTATACGACGTGATTATGTTGCTAATGAAGGATGGGAAACATTTCTATCATACGAAGATACTATGCAAGATATTCTAGTTGGTTTACTAAGATTGAGGAAATGCTCCGATAATACATTTAGGTATGACTAATATACCTTGAAAGATTAAGGGGATCCAAAAGCTCGTCTGTTTTACCGACCATAATAATTAATATTTGCTTAATATAAAAGTTTAATTTTTTAGCTTTTCTTCGTTTTTAACATAAACTCGTGAAGTCTCATCTTTGTTTCGATGTGCACTTAAATCGTAGAAAAGGATTTATTATTCTATTCAACTAAAAAAAAGATTTCAATGTGCAAAATAAAAATTTTTGGTCGGTAAAACAGACCAGCTTTTGGATCCCCTTATTTCTATAGAATATGAAATATATATATAAATAAAATATATAATTTCCTATAGATCAGAATTAAAAGAAAAAACTTCTATAGTAAGAGAGCTTCATGTTTATGGCAGTGTAGTGCCTGTAAGTGCACGTGATCCCACAAAATTTCAACACCAAGGATTTGGTACCCTGTTGATGGAGGAAGCTGAACGAATTGCAAAGGAGGAACATAAATCTCATAAAATTTCTGTAATTTCAGGTATATCATACATATTTAAAAAGTATTGCTTTTTTATATTTTGCATATCTATATTTGTACATTCTTTATTAAGTCATAAATTTCTAATTAAATATTTAGAAATTCATGATAACAAATTATTTTTTTCAGGTGTTGGCACGCGTAATTACTACAGAAAATTAGGTTATGAACTTGATGGCCCATATGTGTCTAAAATGCTTATGTAATGAACTAATAAAGTGGATTTTATTGTTTATAATCACAAAATTATTATAGATATTTAATATGATTGTCTAAATCTTGAATCCAATTTATTGCAAAACAAGATTAATTTCTAGTATCCTTAATACAATGAAAATTGATTTGGAAATGACACAAAATTTAATTTATAATATAAATGCAAAGTAAGCAATATATAGGAATATTTTAATTTATACTTTGCCATTAATTGATATATAATCTCAATTATATTTCGGATATACATATTGCAAGTGATTATATTCTTTATATTTCTTGTAATTATATTAATCTTATTATTTATATGTTTTGACTTATCGCTTCTTATTTTAGCAGTAATATTCGCCCAGAAAATATTAATATAATAAATTT
>NW_021851677.1:1207970-1209982 GCF_003651465.1 Formica exsecta | reverse complement strand
ATATTTTTTATATAGTAATAACATTATTATTATTAATAAATAATAACATATAAGTAATGACATATTATATATTATTATTATTAATTATTTAAACAAATATTTCACATTTCTAAGAGCGGTCATATATAAATCATTGTCGGATTCATTGAATGTTTTATTTGCCCGTATATTTTTTATACTCGTCTTCGCGCGTAAATCCGCGTAAATCCCGCATTCTAATCATTTATAATGCGCGCAAGTTTTTTTTCCCGATATATGCACGAAGTGGCCAATCGCCGAGAAATCGCTGCTCGCCGGACAGCCAATCGTGGTCCATAAGTGTCATATATCGTCCCTTCACCGTGACTATTATTAAGTTTGTCCTTAACAATTGTCACAGGATTATCGGCCGCGGACCATTAGCTGTCGTTGCACGTCTTTCGTATCACGCGCCGCGTTACACGACAATCTTTAAAAATCGAATGCCTCGGACGTTGATTTTTGGATAGGCGGAGAGAGAGAGAGAGGAAGAGCGAAAAGCGCATCTTCGCGGTAAGTGATCCTCTCACATCCGCCAATGATAAATTGATAAAATAAATCACGTTGCAGAATTTCAGCTTAAGATTTGTATATACGTACGATTTTTATACAAATCTTAAATCAAGTAAAAAACTTAAGATTATATATATTACATATATGCTATATATTATTCATATTTTATATATGCAAGTATATATAATTTACTAGAAATAGTTAGTTTTCCGAGAGTATTATTTAAAAAAAAGTAATTGACATATGTTAGAGTATAGGAGTACTAAAATCCTTCGAGACCTTTTATTTAAAGACATAAATTTCTAAATATTAAAACATTTTCGTACTTGATTTTACATTGAGTAAAAATCAAATTCTGTTGCTATTTATCATTATTATACTATTTTCATTCGCGAATTTTATCCTTTCGTTTTTTATGAAAAAAGATTGAAAATGGGCATGTTGATATACACAGTTATTTACAGTTTTATTAGTCACGCAGTGTTATTTACGCATGGTAAACATTTGACTGAAAATTATATAACGTGCGTTGTTGTTATTAAGTTTATTTTACCTTTTGGCCCTGTTACTTGTCGCTAAATCGGCTAAAACGAGGATAAATCGAATCAGTCATAAATGATTTTACGTATAAACAACACTAGTTTACGCGTACTAAATTTAAACGATAGCTTATAAACAATGTAAATAAGTAAACAAGAAGAAAAACAACTGTTAGAAAATACATATTTTTTTTATCTATATTTTAAAATCATACATATAAAACGAGTCATACATTCCTTATATGTATAAACGGTCTAACAATATTGTATTACATTACATGATTATAAAAGAAATTTGATACTATAAATTTTTTTGAGAACATAAATTTAAATACTTTAGAAATAAATATCATATCTTTCTTAAAACGAATTTATAACACTAAATAAATTTAAAATTACATGACGTATCCTGGTCGATTACGAAAAAAAAAATATTTTATCATGTTTTGTTAAAAGTATTGTAAAAAGTTAGGAAGATTAATTAATTGCGATATTTCAACAGATAACACCATATTTATATTATTTCTGACAATAATGTCGGATTAAGTTTATTTTTTCGAAATTTCTTTATGTGAGAAAACAAATCAGACAAATATCACATTATAATACGCATGTTACAAAATTCACACATGATAAACTTTGTAGAAACAACTTTCCTGATGCCTCATTATGAGTCATTGTCGACAAGATAATAATACGAATCTATCTGGATATAATAACACACGTGATTTTTGCGCATAAAATTAGATCTGCTGCATTAACACAGAATTAAATATGAATTTATTGTTAGCTTAACAGGGAGATTAGTTTATCGTGTTTCTCTTTGGTTAATTTATTATATATTTCCGCAAACAGAGCATAAAATTCCGGGATATGATAATATTTTATGCATGCAACTTTTATATAAAACTATATACATATATGAATTTATTATATATTTAT
>NW_021851677.1:1199122-1205102 GCF_003651465.1 Formica exsecta | reverse complement strand
CTTTAAGTCGACGTTGATTTTTGGATAGGCGGAGAGAGAGAGAGAGGAAGAGCGAAAAGCGCATCTTCGCGGTAAGTGATCCTCTCACATCCGCCAATGATAAATTGATAAAATAAATCACGTTGCAGAATTTCAGCCTAAGATTTGTATATACGTACGATTTTTATACAAATCTTAAATCAAGTAAAAAACTTAAGATTATATATATTACATATATGCTATATATTATTCATATTTTATATATGCAAGTATATATAATTTACTAGAAATAGTTAGTTTTCCGAGAGTATTATTTAAAAAAAAGTAATTGACATATGTTAGAGTATAGGAGTACTAAAATCCTTCGAGACCTTTTATTTAAAGACATAAATTTCTAAATATTAAAACATTTTCGTACTTGATTTTACATTGAGTAAAAATCAAATTCTGTTGCTATTTATCATTATTATACTATTTTCATTCGCGAATTTTATCCTTTCGTTTTTTATGAAAAAAGATTGAAAATGGGCATGTTGATATACACAGTTATTTACAGTTTTATTAGTCACGCAGTGTTATTTACGCATGGTAAACATTTGACTGAAAATTATATAACGTGCGTTGTTGTTATTAAGTTTATTTTACCTTTTGGCACTGTTACTTGTCGCTAAATCGGCTAAAACGAGGATAAATCGAATCAGTCATAAATGATTTTACGTATAAACAACACTAGTTTACGCGTACTAAATTTAAACGATAGCTTATAAACAATGTAAATAAGTAAACAAGAAGAAAAACAACTGTTAGAAAATACATATTTTTTTTATCTATATTTTAAAATCATACATATAAAACGAGTCATACATTCCTTATATGTATAAACGGTCTAACAATATTGTATTACATTACATGATTATAAAAGAAATTTGATACTATAAATTTTTTTGAGAACATAAATTTAAATACTTTAGAAATAAATATCATATCTTTCTCAAAACGAATTTATAACACTAAATAAATTTAAAATTACATGACGTATCCTGGTCGATTACGAAAAAAAAAATATTTTATCATGTTTTGTTAAAAGTATTGTAAAAAGTTAGGAAGATTAATTAATTGCGATATTTCAACAGATAACACCATATTTATATTATTTCTGACAATAATGTCGGATTAAGTTTATTTTTTCGAAATTTCTTTATGTGAGAAAACAAATCAGACAAATATCACATTATAATACGCATGTTACAAAATTCACACATGATAAACTTTGTAGAAACAACTTTCCTGATGCCTCATTATGAGTCATTGTCGACAAGATAATAATACGAATCTATCTGGATATAATAACACACGTGATTTTTGCGCATAAAATTAGATCTGCTGCATTAACACAGAATTAAATATGAATTTATTGTTAGCTTAACAGGGAGATTAGTTTATCGTGTTTCTCTTTGGTTAATTTATTATATATTTCCGCAAACAGAGCATAAAATTCCGGGATATGATAATATTTTATGCATGCAATATATATTATATGTATATTTATATGTGTGAATATTTAATTTTTATATTTTGTGCTTTAAATAATTAAAATATATTTATCGACATTATATATCGATAATATAACGCCATTAAAGTTTCTCCAAAAGAATTAAGCTATTAAGTTCAAAATTTCCTCCCGAAAAACTTAAGCTATTATGTTCAAAGTTTTCCCCAAAAAATCAAATTTAATTTTTTTAAATATTAGCAAAGCAATAGCTGATATCGTGTAATTTCCTCTTTTATACGTCGATTTAAATCGACGCGAAAAGATAGCGTTTTCGAATCAATAACACAGTGCTATTACAGTATTTAACTCTACATGACAGACGATAAATGCGATGTTAATCTTTAATCGATGTACTGATTCAATGTTACGTATTTTTGTCATTGTTGTGATTGGTGGTTGCCACACCGAGGTTTTTACAGACGAAGCACACGATCAGAGAGAATTATATTCTCGCAATTTTCCAGATTCACTACTATTCACATTTATTCGCCTTTTCAGCAAACTATTAACGGTAATCTTCCGAGGATTCCTTTTTTCTATCATATCTCATGACCGATCGCGTTCTCTGCGGGTTGCATAATAGTTACAATTGAAAAAAAAAAAAACACATTCATTTGTGATAAAATGTGTGTTTTGAACTCTATGAAATATGTTAGAACAGGAATATATTGAACAATTACTTACATTTTTAATGAATGAAACATAATTATTGCACGATCGAAATTATTGTTAATTTTCATCAGAAATATTCGAAATAATATAGTCTTTTTTAAATCTCTTTGACACACTATCGAGTTTAAACAGCATTGCAGTCATTTTCACACTTTTGCCCATGCTTTTCAACGTTGAGTGCATAAGTCACTAAAAATGACGTGATATGCGTCCTTCGCGAGAGCGTAACAGTAATGTACTACATAAATGTAGCTTACGCAAGTATAAGAAAAAGAAACGAAAGGACCATTCATGGTTCACTGGCACGCAATTGGTATTCCTATTTCATTCCAGACATAAATCGCGCTCCATTCCAGACACAGTTGCGATCGCTTATTGTTAGTGAAACGAACCGATTATGTATCGCTTGCGCCTAGTGCAAATGCATGCTATCTTCTCGCTATTTCATCTCGGTTTACGAAAAGTATACCGCTGTGATAATACGAGTATGTAAATTGCGATGAGTTACCGCATAATAAACGAGAGAACATATGATAACGCACGTCTACTAACAATAAGCCCGGCATGCACGTATCTGGGAAAAGAGAGATCTGGAATTAATGCTACCTACAATAAGTCTATCTTTGTTTTAAAGAGAGAAAGAGAGAGAGAGAGAAAAACCATGATATTAATTTTTTTTATTAAAATTTGATTTCAATTTAAGTTGTAATTTCAAATTATAAATTTGAAAGAGAACCTCTCGAAAATTTATGAATTCTGAACTAGCATCAATAACTGCATTAAAATTTGTCAACAAAAAATAGAATGTCAGGGAAGTATGAAAATTTTGCCTGCGAAATTATTTCGAAAATCGCGATATTTGACTCGAATGAATTCGGATCGAATTTGCTACGCTACTGTCTTTCCACGTGCGTGAAAACATTTGAAGAATATCGGGTATATGGTAAACAGGGGCCGCGCGCATTACCTGACAGCACGCAACTACCAATCGAGCGTTTCATTCGTCTCGTGGCGTCGCGGCGCTCTCATATGTCAGTCTATGTTTGCTCGACCGTCAGCAAAGACGAACGACGTAACGCGTGTTAACGCAAACTGCGAAAATATATTTTGTAAGTGCCACGCGCGAGAAAACAGAATTAGTTTTGGATCGCGCTTGTTGGAAACTCTTTTGAAATTTAATCTCAATATTGCTAACATAAATACTCGATTGGAAAAAAATATACACAATAGTGATATAGTTCAAACCTTTACAACAGCTTCGATTTGTGGATGAGTTTTGACGAGTTTTATTATAAAAAAAAAAATTAACATTATTGCTATTTAATTTTATTAAATGCTTAATTAATAAACTAAATTTGTCAACAATAAGTATGTAAGTTGCGTTATGTACTTCAGTTTAATAAATTGCTTGCGAATTAAATTTATCTATCGCACGTACACATTAACGCAAAAATATTGGATAAATAATCTTGATTTGGCAAAATTTTAAATATTTCTAATTTATTTTATTGGAATCAAACTTTTACATGATCGTACGCTTACATATTCTCGAACAGATTGTTTTACACGTTCCTGAAATCATAGTACATTCTATTGACATTTTTCGCGATACCTTTGTTACATTGCTATTATTAATTTTTGCTAACTTTTGAAAAATTTAACTATCAGAAACAATTGAGACTATCAAAGACTAAAGTGGTACTGCGAAAAAAAGATTTCCAACAGAAAGATAACGCGAACACATATCTCGAAGATCCTCATTTCAAAAACTGATTCGTTTCCGTGACTGCGGTCAATGACATCTCGACAACCAACTGTGAAGATTATGCTGTTTCATTTGTTGAAAAAAGATACAGATAACTGAGTATATAATAAAGTGTGTAAATCAATCCTACGAAGTTAGTAAAATAAGTTTTTAAAAATTCATATCTCGTGAGACGAAAGCTTCAAAAATTAAGATGATAACAGTACCGATATCAGCCTCCAGTCCCTATGTGAAGGTCACATCCTACAGTGACACCAGCACAATTGTCAAAAAACCCTTGGTAAGTGCATCGGTAGATCATTCTTCGCCATATGCATGCGCGAACGTGTGTTTATCCGCTTGAGACTAGATAAAATCGGTAACGTAGCCACACATAACATCCTTTTTTTTCAGAGCTTGCATTTAACCCGCATTTGATACAGTCTTCGGTATATTTTTGAGTTACGTAAATTTCGTAATTACATAAGCGAGCGTGCATCAGGTAGTTAACATTGTACATAATGCTATGCGCGCACTCGTCGGCTTAATAATTTTAGCGAAACTGCATGCTTTGGTGAATTATTCGATCATACATGTGATCCCTTAAAGAGTCATTTTTGCGTTATTTTTTTTTTTTTTTTTCTATCACCGCAATTGTCTGAAACAATATGCAATCGAAAGAGTTACGGACGCACATAGTTTTTTATCATTTTTATTAAAAGTTATCGAAAGTACAACGAGAGAAAGAATAGACCTCTTCGAAAAATAGTTTGATATTAGCTGATAATATTAAAGGAGAAATCTTTTTTCTGAATTTTAATTGAAGCGTGTGGCATTTCTAAAATAATAAGAAAATAATCTTGAGACGATTCCCTTTATTTTTTCGGAATTTTTACTACAGCAAATATTTTATCTTATGTAAAGTGTGTTTAATTTAAGTGTATTGGAATTATTTTAAGATCTATATAATGACCTAAATAAAAATTTAAAATAATTTGTTTTTTAAATATTGTCCATAACTGTTTTATTTTTTTAAATGGGATATATTTATTTTACTACAATTTCAAGATATTTTATGATAAATTTAATAATGAGGATAATAAAATGAGATTTTCAATCGTTGTTTATAAGATATTGCCTCTTTGTTGCTGTTACGTTGTTATGAGCGGAAAAAGAAAATAATTCTATTATTTAAAAAAATAACTGAGTGTACAAACTTAAACCAAACACATTATATCTCTCTTCATATATATAAGATAAGATAATTAAAAATATAATTAGAAATATCTGAACATATTTATGGCTTATAATTATATAGAAATTTTGTTCGATATTGAATGCTACCTTTTTTATGAAATGGATAATTCTTTTATTCTTTTTCATTTAAATATCTCATTCTGCATATGCTGTACATTATCCATAACACTGGTACATTTCTGAAATTGTATGACATTTGCATAAAACGAATTAAAAATCTTGTTTTCTTGGTTATCAAGGATACCAAGAAATTTCGCCGTAATTGCTGACGACACGCGCGGCAAAGGGTTAATTAAAGTTAAGTCAGTGCATTGTGAACGGACCGTGTTGTTTCGATACGTCACGACGAATGACAGCGTTATTAATTTTCCTCATCGTGTATTTGTCACTGTAAACTTCTTCTCGGCGAATCTGTTCACGGTCATTATTGTTCGCTTAATTGCTCTATTATTTAGCCAAAGATTGAATAGCCATTTTGCGAGTGGTACTGAAAATTCATCTATTTTTTTACTCATATTCATCAGTGCACATTATTGAAAAATTGAAAAACTAATTGCAAAGCTAATACTTTATTAGCTTTTGAATGATTCATATTTTATTCTACGGATCTTTTCTTATTTTAGCAAATATAAATATGCAAATTTTCACGCATTTTTAAACTGCGAGATTCGCAAAAGACGATAAAGCGCAAAAAACGTCAGAAACTATATAATTAAAATTCGACCGAATTTCAAATCCTTACGAAAAGGTCTAAGAATTATTTTCGATTACACTCT
>NW_021851677.1:1189406-1197431 GCF_003651465.1 Formica exsecta | reverse complement strand
AATAATCTTGATTTGGCAAAATTTTAAATATTTCTAATTTATTTTATTGGAATCAAACTTTTACATGATCGTACGCTTACATATTCTCGAACAGATTGTTTTACACGTTCCTGAAATCATAGTACATTCTATTGACATTTTTCGCGATACCTTTGTTACATTGCTATTATTAATTTTTGCTAACTTTTGAAAAATTTAACTATCAGAAACAATTGAGACTATCAAAGACTAAAGTGGTACTGCGAAAAAAAGATTTCCAACAGAAAGATAACGCGAACACATATCTCGAAGATCCTCATTTCAAAAACTGATTCGTTTCCGTGACTGCGGTCAATGACATCTCGACAACCAACTGTGAAGATTATGCTGTTTCATTTGTTGAAAAAAGATACAGATAACTGAGTATATAATAAAGTGTGTAAATCAATCCTACGAAGTTAGTAAAATAAGTTTTTAAAAATTCATATCTCGTGAGACGAAAGCTTCAAAAATTAAGATGATAACAGTACCGATATCAGCCTCCAGTCCCTATGTGAAGGTCACATCCTACAGTGACACCAGCACAATTGTCAAAAAACCCTTGGTAAGTGCATCGGTAGATCATTCTTCGCCATATGCATGCGCGAACGTGTGTTTATCCGCTTGAGACTAGATAAAATCGGTAACGTAGTCACACATAACATCCTTTTTTTTCAGAGCTTGCATTTAACCCGCATTTGATACAGTCTTCGGTATATTTTTGAGTTACGTAAATTTCGTAATTACATAAGCGAGCGTGCATCAGGTAGTTAACATTGTACATAATGCTATGCGCGCACTCGTCGGCTTAATAATTTTAGCGAAACTGCATGCTTTGGTGAATTATTCGATCATACATGTGATCCCTTAAAGAGTCATTTTTGCGTTATTTTTTTTTTTTTTTTTCTATCACCGCAATTGTCTGAAACAATATGCAATCGAAAGAGTTACGGACGCACATAGTTTTTTATCATTTTTATTAAAAGTTATCGAAAGTACAACGAGAGAAAGAATAGACCTCTTCGAAAAATAGTTTGATATTAGCTGATAATATTAAAGGAGAAATCTTTTTTCTGAATTTTAATTGAAGCGTGTGGCATTTCTAAAATAATAAGAAAATAATCTTGAGACGATTCCCTTTATTTTTTCGGAATTTTTACTACAGCAAATATTTTATCTTATGTAAAGTGTGTTTAATTTAAGTGTATTGGAATTATTTTAAGATCTATATAATGACCTAAATAAAAATTTAAAATAATTTGTTTTTTAAATATTGTCCATAACTGTTTTATTTTTTTAAATGGGATATATTTATTTTACTACAATTTCAAGATATTTTATGATAAATTTAATAATGAGGATAATAAAATGAGATTTTCAATCGTTGTTTATAAGATATTGCCTCTTTGTTGCTGTTACGTTGTTATGAGCGGAAAAAGAAAATAATTCTATTATTTAAAAAAATAACTGAGTGTACAAACTTAAACCAAACACATTATATCTCTCTTCATATATATAAGATAAGATAATTAAAAATATAATTAGAAATATCTGAACATATTTATGGCTTATAATTATATAGAAATTTTGTTCGATATTGAATGCTACCTTTTTTATGAAATGGATAATTCTTTTATTCTTTTTCATTTAAATATCTCATTCTGCATATGCTGTACATTATCCATAACACTGGTACATTTCTGAAATTGTATGACATTTGCATAAAACGAATTAAAAATCTTGTTTTCTTGGTTATCAAGGATACCAAGAAATTTCGCCGTAATTGCTGACGACACGCGCGGCAAAGGGTTAATTAAAGTTAAGTCAGTGCATTGTGAACGGACCGTGTTGTTTCGATACGTCACGACGAATGACAGCGTTATTAATTTTCCTCATCGTGTATTTGTCACTGTAAACTTCTTCTCGGCGAATCTGTTCACGGTCATTATTGTTCGCTTAATTGCTCTATTATTTAGCCAAAGATTGAATAGCCATTTTGCGAGTGGTACTGAAAATTCATCTATTTTTTTACTCATATTCATCAGTGCACATTATTGAAAAATTGAAAAACTAATTGCAAAGCTAATACTTTATTAGCTTTTGAATGATTCATATTTTATTCTACGGATCTTTTCTTATTTTAGCAAATATAAATATGCAAATTTTCACGCATTTTTAAACTGCGAGATTCGCAAAAGACGATAAAGCGCGAAAAACGTCAGAAACTATATAATTAAAATTCGACCGAATTTCAAATCCTTACGAAAAGGTCTAAGAATTATTTTCGATTACACTCTTTCGTTTCTGACTTATTTTAATTTTACTAAGAGCTCTGCTCTTCCTTTCTTTCTTTCTTCCTTCCTTCCTTCCTTCCTTCCTTCCGTTAGCAAGAAAGGCGTATTTTCGCAAAACCGAGCATAGAGCGATCTAAATTTACATCGCCGGACAAACGACGTGAAAACTCAAGCTAGCATGCCAGCGACCGTTGACTGACCGTGTTCTGATTCCCTCGTAAGAAACACGAAAGCTTCTGCCAATCGACGTTTCTTTTCCGAATCGCCGATTTTTTAACGCGTTTTTTTTTTTGCGCATTTGATGCTATGAATTTGACGACGTGCTCAATTTAATACTGAAAGTTTCGTCTCTTATATTATTTTGACATTTCATTCATAGACGAATTTCCCGAAAAGTCTAGCCAAAGTCTGGTCCAAAGTACCCCGCTAACTCCGGCCAAAATCTTGGTCCAAAGTTCTACTAACGTTGAGGACGAAATTATTATTCACGCAGACACGTAATCCCGTATATATGGAACACATTTCTACATCCTCTAAAAATCAACTTCGTAATAATAAATCTTTCTAGAACGATTTACATGAGCCTAATTATAATTAAAGCCCTTACACATGAGCGTGACAGTTGCATGCGCGATGTTTGATCGTCGAGACACGTGTCCGCTCATTTGACGCTTGACGCGTGCAAATGAGCGGACACGTGTCTCGACGATTGCTTTAAGAGAAAAGAAGTTCGATTGTATTACATCTTTATTATTCTAAGAATCTACATGAACTTCGTCCGTATTATTTATTGGGAGCAACTAAAGCTGCACCGATTACGTGAATCGCATTTGTAATGTCAATACAACGTGATCTTTGCATATCGCGCTTGGAAATGCGGTAATAACATAACACGAACGGTGATCTGATAGTAAAATGATAAAATAATTGGATGATCGAGCCGTAATTTGTCATCAATAATATATGGTTATCAGCATGGGTCATATGATCTTTCGAGAGATTACGGATATTTTTAAGGACAGAACATTTTTCAGTAAATTATACCCTTTTTTTTTTAAACAACACTGTACTTTCTTATCCTAATCTTTTCTCATAGACGTATCTAATTTACATCTATGAGAAAAGATTAGGATGAGAAAGAAAATCGAAAGAAGAAACGAAAGTATTGAGAAACACTGCACCATAGGCTACTAATGCCTCTTATTCTCTTTTTGTTTCGTCAACTTCGTGTTTACTTCGCTTTATGCAGATGAAGGCAGACGAGGGAACATGGCAAGTAAGTTTTTTCCCTGAGATCGCGTTTTGTTAGTTTGCTGTTGCACTATTGCATCTCGCCGGTCACGTACAAGGCACATTTACGTACGTTGAGTCGTAAATGTACGAAACCTAATTATTTTCATCTAATATGCGCCAAGAAGAACGCCACTCCTCGATAAAGTAGATGCAATCAAAAATACATTTCTTTCTGACGCGCGCATATTTATTTCGCACTGTTTTGCATCTCAATAACGCAGCTGTCATCGTGATCAAATTGATTTATGATTTTGCTTTAAACATCTATTTATCTATTACTTATAGTAAAAATAAACTTTATGTAATATCAATACGCAATGTATTGTGATTTATGCGAAATTAATTTCAGGAAATTCTGAAATCCAATTGATTTATAATTGTATAATTTATTATATAAAAATATATATTATTACTCTCTTTCTCTCTGTAATATCATTATAAGAAATAAAATTATTGCAAAATTTATAAATAAACGGTTACTTCCTTAACTGAGACATTTCAGTATGTGTGCAATTCTAATATGTATATATATAAATTATTCTCTCTGTCATACACAAGGATATTGTATTAACTTCTTTTAAAAGTTTCATCTCGATTTACATACAAAACAATTTTACATCAAAAATTGAATAATTATTATATTATATGATTGATTGAAATATTAGCATACGAATAATTGTGTCTAAAATTTATCGAATATGAAAGATTTCGTAACATGAAACTATCGTATATATATATTATCATATATATACTTCGATCATTATAATGCTCAAATAACTGTGCCAACTAGCGGATGAAAGTTCGATTACATTCGGGAACAAATTAGGACAACTTGCCTGGCTATAATTATATGCGCAAAGAGTTAATATTTACCTTAAAAGCAGATGTTTTCTGTCCCTAATACTGTCAATAATAAGATACCTGAATATATTTTGAATACTATCTGCTATTTTATGTTATCACTAATCGTCAGTTTTTTATCAATACAGTTGCGAATGTAGCACGAAATATTGTATTCGCAAGAAAAAAATTAGAAAAAAACAAATAATCTTTAATAATCATCCTTTTAACGAAACTAACGGTTTTGACATTATCAACAATTATTAATTGCTACTTGCCAACATTGTAATAAAGTTTACAAAATTCTATCTTCATAAGAATATATGGGAATCCCATTTTAATGATTGCTTGGCGAGTGTCGATCAAGAGTGACACACTTATCCTATTATCTTTAATCATTAATAATTGATATGTTGTTATCCTCATCTCCAGAATATGCATTTACATAATCGTCGTGTTGTGAGCGCGACTGCTAATGAGACATTATAGAGCCGGAGGTCGCTCGTGGGAGAAAGAAAGATGATAATTATTCTTTCCCGCGTCCCTGGGTATACTGGAGAAGATCCGCACGAGGAATAAATTAGCTCCTCGTATTTCAATCTTTCTGCTATATGTTGTATATAATGATTGTCAATGCAGCATATGTAGCGAGCTCTTCTGATGAAAAATGTTTTTGTGCTCTTTGCAAGTATATAATAGTAATTGTTCACACGTTATAACGTAAGAATCGTTAAAAAAAAAAAGGACGTACGGTATAATTCTTTTCCGCGTAGATACTTAATTCTTGTGTTCTGTTTTTATAATATTATAACTCTATATCTGAAGTTTGCAGAATATAATCGCGGACATTTATGTTAATAAGATATTATACAGTCGCACAACAATTTTATCGATCCTGATTAAGTTTATATAATTTATTAGGTTTTGCTTGAAACACGTTAATATCAGGCACACGGATAATAATATTTAAAATAGAGAATCCAATATACACACACATATTACTTTTAATTACAAGTTACTTTTTATTAATTTGATATCATTTTACTTATATCGCATTTGATCTATTCTTTTTCTTGCTGCTTTTTTTATGCGCGACCCTGGGACACACCTGCACACATACATCGTAAGATATATATGATAACATTATATTAATTAATCTGGAAAAGTATTTCTAATAGAACAGCTTTTTGTTAGCATATTTAAATACTTTAGAAAAACAATAAAGGCATAATAACTTTTTAACTATTATTAAAGAATTATCGTAATTCTTTTATAATGTATGAATATTTAATACAGTATATAACAGCAAATTGAGAACTCATTGAGAGATTATTAAATATAAATTAGAAATCTATTGAACTGCATTATTATTATTATTCTATGTAATTGCTAAGTATAACTGAAAAATTATAAAAATAATTTTTTTTGCGATCATTTTTTTTATATTTTTGATCGATTAAGAATCTCAAAGTATTGTAGAACGATAAAGAAAAAAATTAATCTTTCCACGCATTTTTGCGCACAATTTACATTGCGCTCTCGTCCTTGAGTAGGAATGTATCCGTAAACGAACGGCACGAGTATCCTCGTGCAGCAGTCTCAATTGGAACAAAACTCGGCTTCACGCACGCATTAAGTTTGCTCCCTCGCACGTGAATCTAATCACGACATCGATTCGTGCATCATCGAAGATGACGTATACAAATTTAATTCGATCAATTGGGATCAGAGACAAAGTCGAGCTTATACGGGCACGCGAAGTGCCAAGTGCTAGAAGAAAATAGCATCGAGTAGAGTCGAACGTCTATTTTCAGCGTTCGACGAATTGTTCTTATTCAGAAAAATATATGCACTTCTCTGCGTGAAAGGAATCGAGTGCCTTTATTCTTCTCAGAAAATTACAATCATTGTTTTAATTTTTTTTTAAATCTACATAACAAAAAAAGACTTAGGACAAACCGAGACGCTGCATCTCTCACTTTGTCCGAAGATTTTTTTTATCATATCTTACTCGATTTTAAGCGCTTGAGAATTTTACAATAGTTTTACAAAGAATTCCATGCGCGCATAAAAATTATTAGAATATTAATTGAGCAAATTAATAAATCGCCCGATTTATTAATTGCCGCCAGACGTATAAGTGCCCAAGATGAGACGCTTGGTCGTATTTCGATAGTTTTATGAATTTTAAATGAGATCTCGCGTTAATTGATAATCACATTTAATTTCTAGAGAGAGTTTTATGCGTAAAAATTATTATCGATTATCGAATAACAAGACATAAAAAAGACTTTGTGCTCAGATATATCAAAAAGTTGATAGATAAGTTTAACGAAGAACCGCATAAATTCGTATCGAATGTCAATAATGGTGTACAACATCGCGGAAACGCAAGAGGGGACATAATAAAACACGTGTCTTAATTGGATACGAGAAGCCCTTCTATTAAGCAACTATCTGCATTCTGTGTCGCCAGACATAGTCGTGCTTTCCCGTAGTAAGTAGTCTAATATTCATGATCGTCGCGAGATAACTGTGAATGGATTATCGTTCCGTGACGTTTATACGCGACACCATCGTCGACGAAGATTACGATTAGCATTGTAGAAAACCAGACCTTTTCGTCATTGTCATAAATATAAATGTATTGTCTTATCCTCTATAATTTTCATCAACGGTTGGAAGAGCTCATTAGGAAAATTATGTCGCGCTCATTCCCACATCGAAACACGATATGAGAATGCAGATAATACTCGACAATAACATTGGGCGCGAAAAAATCAAACAAATTCGACGAAATCAGCATTTTACCACGATTTTTATTACAGCTGATATATATAAAAAGATTAAAATTTTAGAAATAAAAAATCGTGGGAACGCATAAAAATTGCAACAGATAAATGATAGATGAAAAACATACATTTAACTTTAGAATGCATAAATAAAATCTTTGTAATCACATGCTGTATTTATTCTTTTCATATAATATTATCTATAATTTTAATCAATTTTTCTAAATTATTTTATAATATAATTATTTTTTATCTAAAATACTATCTTATTCTAAAATCAGTTTTCATTTTTTTTATCTTAATTTATTATAATTTGGAATATCTTTGTTATGCATTCTAGGGTTAAATTAAAATATCTTTGAACAAAGTCACAAAGATGATGAGCTGCAGATGTTGGAAGAAACTAGAGAGAGAGAAAGAAAGAGAGGACTAATAAAGATAGAGAATGAGAGCCATGCAGTCCACGAGTGCTGCTGAAATTAGTTATTTTCGTCCACGGCCGTCAGCCACGTTCGATGCACGTTTTCTTGCGAAATCTGTTTAGTATAATACATATATCGATGATCCTATCATAGGAGAAACGTTGCATTTTGGATTATTTTTAAAAAATCGGACATTCTTCTCGTGAGAACATACTCTCATTAGATTAAATTGCATTACACCATTAATGACGTGGATTGGTATCTCGTACGAAATAATATATGTAAAAATCATTAGAAATTTTTTATAATATCTAGTAAATATCTTTAAGATTACACGTATCATTTAAAAAGACGTATTTTATATAT